>NC_068988.1:68936913-68941192 GCF_001194135.2 Octopus bimaculoides | reverse complement strand
AAGAGATTGATACACACAAGAACATTCATGTATATACATATATATATATATATATATATATTATGCAAGAACATTCATATATGTGTGTATATGTGCACATGTAGCTACATATACATATATGTTGTATAGGATCCAAGAGAAATATGAAGTGAACAAAGAAGAAATAGAAAAAGATCTAAGTATGATTGAATTTACCAAATATGATTTTTATTTTCTCCCTCTTTTGGGAAACAGAGATATTTTAGAACGTAATCTCTTAGATTTACCATCTCAGCTTTCTAGTAGAAATATATATTTCTGATTTGCTTCACACATGCATACATACATACATACATGCATACATACATACATACATACATACATACATACATACATACCTGTATGTGTGTGTGTGTGTGTGTGTGTGTGTGTGTGTAGATAGATACATACATAGATATTTTTATGTATACTCACAAAATATATATATATATATATATATATATATTTATTTATGTTATGCATACACACAGAGACACATATAAAATTTGGCATATTCATTGGAAATCCTTCTTTTGTGGAAAAGGGAATATTGGAACATCTGTAGACAAAGGATGTTTCAAAATGAGAAAATGTTCTCCACAAGTTAGAGAAACTTTGAAGCCAATCTATCTTGGTAAAAATGGTAAAATACTGACACTACATCAACACCTGTCCTCTTCAAAACATGGAATATTTAATGGAACATTGAAAATAATCTTCAGTCATTAGTTGCAGACAAGAGGTGGAACATGGATGAGGAAAACTGCATAAAGAAGTGCTGATCTCTAATGGTAGAAGGAACCTCTAAAAGAAGTAGACCCAGGAACACGCAGGATGAGGTGTTGAAATATAATCCCCGCATGTTGAGTCTCATGGACGTGATGTCAAGTAACCAAGACTTTTGGCAATTTTCTGTGCTTGAGAAGACACGTCAAATTAAGTGAAATCATAGTTGTGGCCAGTGCTGGTGAAACACAAAAGGCACCCATGCCAGTGATATGTAAAGGGCACCTGGTACACTCTGCGGAGAGGTTGGTGTTAGGAATGGCATCCAGCTATTGAAACCAAGCCAAAACAAACTGGAACCTTGTGCAGCTCTCCAACTTACTCATCCCTGTCAAACCATCTAACCCATGCCAGCATGGAAAATGAATGCTAAATGATGATGATATGTAAGTATACGTAAACACACACACAGACATATATATGTATGTGTATATATTAATTTTTTTATAAGCCTAAAGCTTATAAGTGATTACCATGTATTAACTAAAAAAATAGTCTAATATTGGGGTGTATAATCCCTCAACAGAAAAAGGGGGTTTCTGTACACGTGGGGCTGGAACCCACAGCTCTATGTTTTCATGACAAGTGAGCAACCACGACACCAATGTACCAACTCACTTCTTCCTATCAGATTTAAGGACAATAATTTCATAGTGTCGTTTTTATAAACAAGCATGTGCACGTTCCGCGAGGATTCGATAAATGGTACCAAGTTTTACAATTCTGTAAGTAATGATAATAATATTTTATGAGCTTAAAGCTTATAAGCAATCACCATGTATTGACTAAAGAAAATAGCCTAATATTGGGACATATACTTGTTTATAAAAACAACACTATGAAATTATAGTTCTTAAATTTGACAGGAAGAAACAAGTGAGCACGTTGGTGTAATGGTAGCACACTTGTCATGAAGACATAGAGATGTGGGTTTGAGCTGCATGCATACAGCAAACCCACGTTTTTTTTCCATTGAGGGTTTATATACCCCAATATTAGACTATTTTCTTTAGTCAATACATGGTGATCGCTTATATGCATTAACCTTATAAAATATTATCATCATTATTTACAGACTTGTAAAACTCGGCTTATCAAACTGCTTATCAAACCCTCATAGAAAACACATATGCTTGTATGTATATTACTTTTATGTGCAAATATGAATTAACTGGCAATAAAATTAATTTCTAGGGTGTGCTGCCAGGCTTACTGAGCCTAGTAACAGACTTCAACATATTTACTGTTGTTTGTAATTTTAGTCAAATTTCCAAACAGTCATTCTAATGCAGATTATTCAAATTGTCATTAAGCTATCATTTTAAACTACCATGAAATAAAAATATTTTAATTACACTTTGTTTAGAAGCCTGTCATATTCAACCTTCACAAAGAAGACATTGGAATGAAATCTGATAAGGTTAAAACTTTTGATACAAAACTGTCTGAGATTACTTCTCTGATATAGTTTACCTGAAATAGACCCTGATTCTTTGATACAAAATTGTGTTTTAACGTGTTTATACTTAAAACAATATATTCCATCATAATTATTTGTAAGATCCTTTCATTCACTTATTTACTAAATACAGACAAAATATAGAAATAAATGTTTGTTATTTTAATACTATAGGTGCAGTTTTAGCTGTGTGGTAAGATGTTTGCTCCCCAATCACATGGTTCCAGATTCAGTTGCACTGTGTGGCCCCTTAAGCAGGTGTCTTCTATTATAGTCTCAGGCCAACCAAAGCCTTGTGAGTGAATTTAGTAGACCCGTGCAGGTGGCATGTAAAAAACACCTTTTTGAGCGTGTCAGTTGCCAGTACCGTGTGACTGGCCCTCATGCCAGTGGCACTTTAAAGCACCCACTACACTCTTGGAGTGGTTGGCGTTAGGAAGGGTATCCAGCTGTAGAACCTCTGCCAGATCAGATCAGAGCCTGGTGCAGCCTTCTGGCTTACCAGTCCTCAGTCAAAAACTCCAACCCATGCTAGCATGGAAAGCGGACATTAAACAATGACGATGATGATTTACCAAAATTACATAAAAATATCTTGAAATACTAAAGAGTGAATTTATTCAAAATCGCCATTGTCTTCAACCACAGCCTCCAGATGACTTTGCAATCTCCTGCAACTCTTCTGGATGGTCTCCTTGTTTAAGTTAGTATATGCTGCCATAACTCTTGCCTTCAGTTTATCTTTGGTATCACAGGGAGTTTTGTTGGTCTGTCACTCAACTGTGTCCCACATATAATAATCAAGAGGGTTGGAGTCTGGGGAGTTAGATGGCTAGATGTTAGGGGTGGTGGGATCGCAGAAATTGTCTGACAGCCATGACTGGGTTCTTCTGCTTGTGTGGCCTGGTGCAGAGTCCTGTTACCAGACATAACATCTTCCAGCAGCCACTCTCTTGACCCAGGGCAGTGCTACCCCCTCCAGGCACTTGATGTAGGCCTCCTTGTTGAGTCTGAGGCCGTGTAGGAAGATGAATCGAGGCATAATGTCGCCATCACTAGTGATCTGTCCAAACACCATGATGTTGGCTGGATGTTTGATTTTATCACTCTTGGTACATGTTTTGGGGACTCAGATTGACACCCAACACTCTGAAATGTTTGTATTCAAGCTTCTGTATGAATGTCAAGCAGCATAGCATGTAATTTCGAAATTTCTGACAGAGTGAATTGAGTCATGGTGCTGTTTTTCTCACATACAGTGCCCAACTGACCCCACTATACTGTGTAGGCAACAAAATCAAAAACAAGCAATGTACATGTGAGAAATCAAAAATATAAAATGGCGACGCTTTACCCATCACACCCTGTGTGTGTGTGTGTGTGTGTGTGTGTGTGTCTTTATGTCTGTAGTTGTTCTCCACCACCACTACCACAACTTGACAACCATTGTTGGTGTGTTTACATCTCCATAACTAAGCAGTTCAGCAAAAGAGACTGGTAGAGTATGTAGCAGGCATTAGGAAAAAGAAAAAAAAGTCTTGGAGTTGATTTGTTTGACTAAAATTCTTTAGTGTGGTGCCCCAACATGCCTACAGTCTAATGACTGGAATAAATAAAAGATAGAAAATAATACAAATACATTTCACATTATTTTCAACATCCTATGTGCAGGCATGGCTGTGTTGTAAGAACTTTACTTCCCAACCAAATGATTCCAGGCTCAGTCCTGCTGTTTGACACTTTGGGCAAGTGTCTTCTACTATGTGAATGAACTTGGTAAATGGAAACTGAAAGCCAGGGCTTTCAATTTTCGATTTTTTTCATTATCTGGATGGGGTTCTTAGAGTCTTTAATTCATTTGCCCGATTTCACCTTGGTGGTTTGGTCAGTTTGACCACTGTGTCAGAATGCTAGTACTGTTTGATAGTACCCTTAATTATTAAAGATATATATGTGTATATATATGTGTATATATATATACATATATATATATATATATATATATATATATATATA
>NC_068988.1:68924303-68934159 GCF_001194135.2 Octopus bimaculoides | reverse complement strand
ATATATATATATATATATATATATATATATATATATAATGTATAAAATTTGAGGGGATAATTATAATCCATGCTATCACCTCATTATCACCTCATGTATTCTATTTCATTTTATTTTATTGCCTATGAGGTAGCATCAAAAAGTTCCCAGAATTGTTACATTTAATATAAAAAAATAACCTATTTACCTAAGTTTTAATATCATCTCCTTTGAAATAGTCACCTTGTGCAGCAATCCACTGGTCTGAGTATTACTGCCACTTTTGGAATCCGGCCTGGAATTTTTTTCATAAGGTAGTTGAGGACCTTCTGCAATTCACTCTCAATCTCGACAGCAGTGTTAAAACAGTGACCTTTGAGTTGTATTTTCTTCTTGGGGTAGAGATGGAAGTCTGCAGGTGTTAAATCTGGTGAATAGGGTAGATACAGAAGTGATACCATGTTATTTTTGCCAAGAAACTTATGAATGAGGAGAGATTGGTAACAGGGTGCATTGTCGTCATGAAGAATCTAATTCTTCGTGCTCCTAAGATCCAATCACTTTCACCAAACGTCCTCCCTCAAATGCTTCAAAACACTGCCGCAGAACTCTTGATTGATGGTCTGACACTGGGGGATTAATTCTCAATATGCAATATCACATTTCTGGGGGTGATGCTCATGGCAGGTCTTTCAGATTGCTCATCACCTTCCAGGGATGTTCTTCTATGTTTGAATTGCCCTTACCACTCAAAACATTGCGTACAACCCATTCCTTTATCTCTGTAAGCTAGCTGAAACATGTTCAATGTCTTTGTCGCAGACTTCGCAAGTTTAACACAAAATTTCATGTTGGCTCTTTCTTCCTGTCCTTGACAAAATCACAGACAACATACAGGTAATCACAAAAACACAAATTTCACAACTTGCAAAGTAAACACAGTGATATCATTTGGCACACTACTTCATGAATGTCACTGCTAGCTCTCAATGTGCATGCAAGCATGAGCTACCATCAGTTGGCACACTACAGAACTAGTCCAGGAACAATTTGATACCACCTCACACATATAAAGATAGATATATAAGGCAGTGAGCTAGCAGAATCGTTCATCTGCAGTACAAGATGCTTAACAGTATTTTGTCTGTCAAAAATCCACCGAGGCCGACTTTGTCTTTCATTTTATTTCTGTAGGGGGTGATTATTGAAATAAAAACCAGTTGCATACTGGGGCTGATGTAATCAACTAGCCCCTCATCACAAATTTCAGGCCTTATGCCTATAGTAAAAAGGATTAATAGGCATGTATATATATATATATATATACATGTATATATAGATGCATATCCTGGTACAGGACGTCAAAAAAGGAACGGGAACATAAACAAAGCACAATAAAACGAACTTTTTTTACAGACAACAGAATGAACACATAGGAAAACAGACGAGCCACTTATGGAACTTTTCCTTCATCAGTTGCCTCTATTCTAAACTAGGCGTTTCGTAAAAATTAATAAATTAGGAGAACAGAGATTTACATATCTAGGTTTTATTATACAGTCACTCACATCTTTCCTTGTTAGTACCAACATGTGTTTCTGCTACACGTCAGTGCACACTGCAAATTTTACATCTCGATGTGCATTTTGGTGTTAATTACTGATGCTGCTTTATCAGGGTAGAATTTAACTGCCTTTCTCAGATACCATCTAGCAGAGTACTAGCCTAACCAAAATTGTTCATATGTTAGTGTCCCTAAAATAACCTAGATTTTGACCTTTTCATCCTGGCTGGTGAGAAAGACAAGTCTCTGGCTGTCCCAAACTGGGTCAGTAATCCACTAATGCATTTAAGTTCATGTTCCTATTCCATCTTACCATTCTTCAATGTAAAATAGTATTATATATATATATATATATATATATAATACCAATAATATATGAGCATATGCATATATACGTACATGTATGTACATACCTACATCTACATGTATATATAGATGCATACCTGGGTACAGGACATTGCAAAAAGACGTGGACAAAATGATAAACAGAGTACAGAAAACACACAGGCCACATAGAGAACATTTCCTTCATCAGCTACCACCATTCTAAAACTAAGCGTTTTGAAGAGTTAGGGCAAGACGCATTGTTAGAATGGCTCTTCCCACGGACCACAAATTAAATTTGTACTGTTGAGAAATGTAGTGGCATGACTAAGGAAACAAGCTACGCATGTTTAAGTATTGCATAAATAAGATGTCTGGCAATATAGTGGTTTGATGTACAAATTCATGGAATAATTCTCTCTTGAGAAACAAGCAAAGACATCTAGCTGTAGAATCCTACCTTAATGAGTTTCATTCAGGCGATAGGTGTACAATGATTTAGACATTGATGCTATACATATATGAAAAAATGTATGGAGACAGTGTGTTTATGGGGCAAAATATATTTACATAGCTGCATAAAAAGAAATGTGCATTTAGTCTAGTTTTACAAAAGGCCAGACATTTGAAAAATGGAAATCAAGTAAATAAATCAACTTTCTTTAAATTTACTAATTTCACATGTTTTGAACTTACTGACTGACATACGAGTGAAGAAAAGTAGTATCCAATCATTCATTACATTTTAAGTAAATAACTATAAGATACACACTCTCACTTTCTTTCTCTCTCTCTCTCTCTCTCTCTGATGAATTAAAACACTCCTGATGGGGTGATAATAAGCGGTGAAGCTAGTTGAGCTTGTTTTCCAATCAGTTCTTCATGGAGATAACTCTGGTTTAACTGCAGGGTTTGTTTACACAGAATGTTTCAGTGAATATTTATTACATGTATACAAGAAGATATATATCAACAAACTTATCCACAAACAATCAATCTCTATGATTTAGTTCATTAAAATATATTTATATACTTTATAAATAGAAAATATTCAAATGCAATACATCCTGGAGTATATTTCATGAGTTTTTAGCAGTAGAGTATTTATAACAGGATGACCAGCTTTACTATTATTATTGATTTTCAATTTTCAATTAACTCTGATATACTATTTAGAAAATGATAGCTTGTAGCTATACGGAAATGTGGTTTAGTTTGGACATGGATAAACTAATTTACATGTTGTTAGTTTCATAACTGTTAAAGATTCTCTTCAATATAAACACAACATGAAATCTAATACTTCATTATACAGAAATTAATTTGCTGTCTCAGTCTTTCAGTTAATTAACATGATGAGTTTCCAACAGTTGTACAAATATGAAAATTTGCTAAAACTGGTGTCTGCTTTTCATTGTACATTCCATAAATTGCTATCAGCTACTGTGTTTCTGTCTGTCTGTCTCTCTCTCTCTGTAGATTAAATGATGTAAACACTGCTGACAGGCTTATAAATACCAGTGAAACTTCTGAAGTTTTTCTGTAGAGATAACCATGTAGTTTAAACTTAGAATCTATTTGAGCAATGAGACTAAATAGGTATTTATTAAATGTATGGCTGTGAATTTATTTACAACTTAAAAGGCTTAATGACAGTAGTATATTTATTGTATGAAAGATTGCTGAATGATAAGAATATGTGGCAGAGTGAGGAACTACAAAACTAAATAGAACCAGCTATTGTTATTGATGGTTATATAGTTGGAATGACAATTGAGGAAATGAAGGCAGAGAAATTAACCAGACCAGTAATGATATTTGCTAATCATCATCATCTACATTGTTTTATCATCTACTTTTCCATAATTACATGAGTTGTATGGAAATTGTTGAGGTGAATCTTCTATGGCCAGATGCCCTTGCTATTACCAACCATCACTTGTTTCCAAGCAAACTAATATTTCCCCATAACCAGACATGTTTTCTCAGAAGACTGGAAATGACTGATGCTGCTTTCATGATGGTGACATTCATTCACAACATTTAGATGATGTCAGAATAAGTAGTCAGTAACATTTACATGTGCATACAAGTGCATGAGTACACTAACACACACACACACACACACACACACACACCCACAGATACACACACACACATGAATACACAAATATATGAGAGGTCTCTCTCAGTTTTCATTTAATATACCCACTCACAAGACTTTGGTCAGTCTGGAGCTAAAATAGAAGACATTTACCCATGACGCCACATAGTGTAATTGAACCTGAAACCATGTATCTGGGAAGCAAACTTCTTACCATACAGCCACATCTGAATCTATACAACCTTGATGAAGTCAGATATGCACCAGTAAAGGACACAATCAATCATGTAGTCCAAGAAAGGATCGTTCATATTTACTGACAGAACAGTATTGTCGTCGTCAATTTATTGACCAAGTTATGAAAAACTTCCAGCACAACTGTTTTGAAAGAAAATTAGTTTAAATGAGATGAAACTTGGACATGTGCCAGAGCTAGTTACAACTCTGAAATCTGGTGGTTGCTAAGAAAAAAGACAAAGTATAGATAAATGAATGCATTGTGAAAGTCATGAAAGCCAACTACAAAAATGCTGTCAGTAAGGTGAGAATTGGCAATGAGTTCAGTAAGGAATTCATCAATCAAGGCTTGTTTCTCAATTTCTTCCTGTTTATTGAAGTTTACAAGCTATAATAGAGGAGATGAAGACTTGCTGTGCATGGGAGTCACTGTATGCCAATTAGTTTATTAAAGAATTTGGGAAAAATCTCAAATATGGAAGAAAATCTTAGTATTAGGAAGTCATGCAATTCTCTGCTGACTTTCTGAGCAGTTAACATGCTTGATATGCAGAAAAGAATGTAAAAGCAAATTATAGGTGACAAAATGTAGTTAAGTCATAGGCAACATAGGAAAGAAGGATTTTGTGGAGAAATTCATATACAGCAGAGGTGCAAGAGTGGTGAACAGGAAGTGCCCACATGAAATAAATTCTTTCAAAAAGTAGGAATGCTCATTAGTAGTTGACAAATTCTATTACCTAGTTGACCTAATTAGCAGTGGGAAAGAACTTTCTGAAAGCTGAGTAGCCTGGAAAATGAACAAGTGAAGAAAAGTTCAGAGTTATGTTTTCTGCTGGCAATAAAAGGTTTCTGATTTACAATAAAGAGTAGATTGCATGATGCTTGTGCACAGCATGTGAAATTGCATAGTAGTGGTACATGTATATTCAATGTGCAGAATTTGTGAGTGATGGAAGAAAGGGGGTATGTTCCTTTGAATGTGTAATGTTAGATTTCATGAATAACATGGTGCAAATGAACTGAGATAAAAACTAATTTTAAGAAAACTCAGATGTAATAAAAAATAAGACAGGTCTGTTGCAAACATATGAAGGTTAACAGTTGGATAAACATGTGCTAAACAATGTAATTAGAAGATCAAAGAAAGACATGAGAAAGATCAAGGAAATATATGAACAGAAATGGGGAAATCTGAACTTGCACAGCTGAACCTCACAAAAGAAGAAGAGAAAGTTCCTAAACAGTGTGTTGGAGAAGACCCATCTTACAAAGGGAAAATGCAGGGTAAGCTGGCACAAAGTGATAGTGATATCAATGGTAACATTAATATATAACTTCTTACATATCTGTATCTACTTATATATATTTATATATCTTTCTACCTGGCATTCAGTTACCATTTATCCTCTCCATTTCTCCATGACAATCATTATCTATACATGCTTGCTATCATCTCCAACCACACTTCTGCCTTTTTGCCCAAATCTTCCACTTGCCCCTTTTGGTTTTACAGAGAATGTATGGCTGATTTTGTCTCTTAGCATGATGGAGGTTACAAGGTGATATTTCTCTATGAGTTACTACTCTCATTCCATTGCTATGGTCATAAGACAATATGTCGTGAACTCCTTGTTTGTTTCATTTCACATTTTTTATCTGACATTCATCATTATACAGTTAGTTTTTCACATTTTTTTCTCATCATTGATCATTTCTTTTCATGCACACTCATTTCTAACCTTGCTGAAATTGAGATGATTTCCATTAGACAACTACTGAAAGGATCAGCCTTCGACATATCCATTAATGTTTTATCATTATGTGTGAATGTGTGCATATATATATATGTGTGAATGTGTGCATATATGTGTGAATGTATGCATACATGTGTGAATCTGTGTATATATGCCACAGATGGGTATAGCAAGTCTTATATTAACTCCTTGTATTTTGTGAAATGAAAAACTGGAGGTACTCCAGTGTTTATATTCATGGTGCAATTGGAGAGTTTGATAGGACAAATCTTTGTACATGAGGGCAGGATTGGAAAATCACTCTTACAATTAAAGGAGATTCCTTGGATGGAAAAAGTTCTTTAGTATATTTTTCTCAGTGAAGCAAAGCTTGCATCTTCTACTACTGTTAAAATAATGTTTGCATTTTCCCTGTATCCTCCACACAATGTCGTAACACACAGCATTTTTCTTCACTGTCCTGGTGTGCCATGCTAGAGATGTGACATATCGCTTCTCTTGAATGTCAAACAAAAACTCGTAGTAGTTGAATCTGGTCTTGAAGATACCTGTCACATCCACATCTTTTGCATGTCTGTCACTCTGTTTGGATTCTTTGATGTCATCTCCATCTCATACAAACTAGTTTCTGTACTGCAATGGTAGTTAGGTAGGCATGTGATGTTAGCTCTGCATGAGCAGCCTCCTTCCATTTCAAGTTTTTGCCTTCTTAATAATATTTTCATTTTGCTTGGAGCACATCTAAACGTACCCTCAAGGTGTGTATTAAATATTTTCCTGAATATACGTGCTTGGATGAAATGATTATTGATTAAACTAAGGAAGATCCTGGCTGCACAAGATTTTACATTCAGAGAAAATGGGGCCATTTTCCTTGATAAGATTAGGTTTGGGCATATACTTAATTCTATCCTCAAAATCTCTGGCTGCTAGTGCCTTGTAGTACAGGATTATGGTCTCAAAAATCTCCTTACTTGAAGATAGACTGGACATTTTCTGCTAACATTCTCGACCAGGCTTCTGAAAAATATGGTTGGATGACAGGAACCTGCATTAATATATTTCAGCCTCTTCTTCAATTTTAAAAAGTGTTTATAGGTACCTGTGTAAAACCTAATGCCACATCTAAGAAAGCTACCCTCAGATTGGTTTCTATTGTATCTTTGAGCTCTGAAGAATTAAGGGTGTGAATTAGATTTTTCTTAAGTCTCTAGAATGTATGTATATTACATTTCCAACACCATCTGTTTCTCTTTCTTTCTCTCTCTCTCACACACACACACACATTTTGACAGTCTCTCTAGGTCTTTCTCTAACTCTATCTGTCCTTCCTCTCGCTAGTGGGGCAGCCAAGTATCTCCTCCATAGTAAGACACCTATCTCTATATCTCTATTATAATCTAATCTCTCAGAGGGGGTCTTCATCTCACAAGTCACATGGTGACCCCATTGTTGTTGGTGACACAAAAAGCACCAGTGCTGCTACCATATAAAAAGCACCCTATGCACTCTGTATTGTAGTTGGCATTAAGAAGGGGTATCCAAGCCATAGAAATCATGCCAAGGCAGAGGATGGAACCTGGTTCAGTTTTCCAGCATGCCAACTCTTGTCAAAACGTACAAGCCAAGACAAACATTAAATAATGATGATGATAGTCTCACACACACACAGACACACACGCACATACATACATGTATGCATCTGCCAAAAGCCTGCAATAAGTAGCAGAGCACAGCGCTAGAGAAGATCAACCCAACCTTTACTGTCATGAAAAATGGATGCAAAATGAACATGTCACACACATGCATATACTTACATACAAATGATTACACCTATATGTACTATTGTAAGCATTATCAAAACTCCATAAATGGTCAGATGTTTTATTAGACAATCTTTTCACATATTCCTTAGCTAGCTTTCCTCAATTAAATTAAATTTAAAATTTTAAAGAATTCTTCAGATATATTAGTAAAGATATAGCTTCAGCATGAAATTTTTTTGAGTACTCAAATATTTCTATAAACTATTAAAACTGTTTGTTTTTAAACCTTTTAAGCATGCAATGAAAATCATTTCCTTGAAAATTCCTGCTGTATCTCTGAATATTCTCTTATTTCCCTTCATGTAGATCTTTAAAAATAATTTTATTAAATTGATTTTTAGGTTGATGGTTTTTAAACATTTTTGATATTGTTGTTTTTTTGTGATTGCCAAATCTTTTTATTCATGCAATACTAAAGAAATAGGAAAGATCTTGAGATGCTTGTTCCTAAAAAGTAAAAGCTCTTAGACATAAAATGAAGAAATATATAATTTTGCAAGTGCAGCTTTTAGTGTAGTTTTGTTAAGGTTTCAACAATAATTGAACAATATTTCGTGGTTCATTCATAAAATATGTTTATACATGCTATCTATGATATACACATGCATAAATATGTTTGCTGGTGTGTGTGCATGTTGTGTAAATATATATATTAAATGTGTGTGTGTTTGTGTGTTCATGCATGCATATATATCTATATCTATATCTATATTTATCTATGCATACATATGTATATATGTGTGTGGGTCTGCTATATTGGTATGTTCCTATATTTATGCATGTAGGCACAGAAACATGTCTACCCATCATAATGTATTGTGAACGTTTGTATACCTGCTGGTTGCTGTCTATTGGAAATAAAGTGGTACATGTGTCTGTGTGTGTGTGTGCATACTAATATGTGTGTGTGTGAGAAATGTGAAAAATGAGTTATTCAATGTGTGAGCATGGTGTGTGAGCAGTATGTGTCATGTGTTTTTGTATGTGTTGCAGTATTTCTGTGAATATTTGATATATGTACACATAAAGGATATACACAAGCGCATACAGAAATATAGTCTCACCCATGCATTTTGAAAAATTGGAAATCAAAATACTGCTAAGGATTTTTCATCAAAATCAGTTTTGATATGTAGTTTTCTTTTTTAATTCTGCAGAAATGGGTAACTCATATATCTCAGTTAATTAATTATATATGTTGGTAACATAATTATATAACTGGTAATGCTTTTACTCTCTTTAAACAGGTGTAGAACACAATTAAATTATGAATTATATGTAAAATTATACTTTTCTGCATTTTATTCACTCTTGTTATGTATACATATATCTATAAACGGAGCTATTGATATATGCATTTGTATATGTGTGTATACATAATATATATATGCCCATATATATGTATATGTATATAGGTGTATATATATATACATACACATATATGTATACATGTATATAGGTGAGTATGACCTTCGAAAATTAGGCCTCAGCATGGCAATGACTTCTGACCGAGACCTTTGGAAATATGCTGTGCGTGAGAAGAACCAGCAAGCCAAGTGAGACCAAAATTCAAGGCTTCTGCCAGTGATATAGCCAGCCCACTTATGTGTACCTTTCCTTCATTGGACACTAATCTCAGCTTGCGAAGACCTCTTGAGGCAAGCAAAAGCGAAATTGTAATGGCACCTGTACCAGTGGAATGCTAAGAGCACCATTCGAGCGTGATCATTGCCAGAGCAGCTGTCTGGCTTCCACGCCAGTGGCACATAAATAACACCATTTGAGCATGATCGATACCAGTGTCGCCTTCCTGGCACTTGTGTCGGTGGCATGTGAAAAGACATTCAAGCGAGATCATTGCCAGTGCTGCTGGACTGGCTCCTGTGCAAGTGGCATGTTAAAATACACCATTTCGAGCATGGCCGTTGCCAGTACCGCCTGACTGGCCTTCGTGCCGGTGGCAAGTAAAAGCACCCACTGCACTCTCGGAGTGGTTGGCGTTAGGAAGGGCATCCAGCTGTAGAAACTCTGCCAAATCAGATTGGAGCCTGGTGTAGCCATCTGG
>NC_068988.1:68923511-68924293 GCF_001194135.2 Octopus bimaculoides | reverse complement strand
CACCCACTGCACTCTCGGAGTGGTTGGCGTTAGGAAGGGCATCCAGCTGTAGAAACTCTGCCAAATCAGATTGGAGCCTGGTGTAGCCATCTGGTTCACCAGTCCTCAGTCAAATCGTCCAACCCATGCTAGCAAGGAAAGCGGACATTAAATGATGATGATGATGATACATGTATATAGGTATGTGTGTGTGTGTGTGTGTGTGTGTGTGTGTATATATATATATATATATATATGCATGCATACATATTCATGCACACATGCACACATACATATTTACATTTGTTGTATAAATGCTTTTACTTGTTTCAGTCATTTGGCTGCGACCATGCTGGAGTACTGACCTAATATATAAATATAAATATTGATGGGTATACATAAATACATACATAAATAGATTCATTCATTCATTAATTAGTTTTTACTTGTTTGAGTCATTGCACTGCTGCCATGTGAGGGCAGGTGGACTTCTTTCAGTTTCTGTCAATGAAATCCACTCACAGGACTTTAATCTGCCTGGGGCTATAATAGAAAATACTTGCCCAAGTAAGACTGAACCCCAAACCACATGGTTGGGAAGCAAGCTTCTTAACTACATGGCCAAGCCTACACCTATATGGCATATATATTTCTGTGCATGTTTGTATGTATATACTGTTGTGGCTATACAGACATATATATATATACATACATATATATATATATACATATATATATATATATATACATATATATATATATACATACATATATATATATATACATATATATATATATATATA
>NC_068988.1:68918374-68921604 GCF_001194135.2 Octopus bimaculoides | reverse complement strand
TCATACATGACACCAGCACAGGTGTTTCATACATGACACCAGCACAGGTGTTTCATACATGACACCAGCACAGGTGTTTCATACATGACACCAGCACAGGTGTTTCATACATGACACCAGCACAGGTGTTTCATACATGACACCAGCACTGGTGCTTTTACCTGTCACTGGCACAGATGCCTTTTATGTGAAACTGACATGGGTGTCTTTTTATGTGGCACCTAAAAGGATTACTCTTTTACTTGTTTCAGTCATTTGACTGTGGCCATGCTGGAGCACCGCCTTTAGTCGAGCAAATCGACCCCAGGACTTATTCTTTGGAAGCCTAGTACTTATTCTATCAGTGTCTTTTGCCGAACCGCTAAGTTACGGGGACATAAACACACCACCATCGGTTGTCAACGATGTTGGGGGGACAAACAAACACACACATATACATATATACGACAGGCTTCTTTCAGTTTCCGTCTACCAAATCCACTCACAAGGCTTTAGTCAGCCCGAGGCTATAGTAGAAGACACTTGCCCAAGGTGCCACACAGTGGGAGTGAACCCGGAACCATGTGGTTGGTAAGCAAGCTACTTACCACACAGCCACTCATTGGTGATGAAAGAGTTATCTGACTGTAAAACACTGCCACAAAATAGGAATCATGTTAAGTTCCATATTGGTGATCACTATGCCAACCCCTTCAGCAAGAAAACTGTACTTAAAGTAAATGCTTATAGTATGTTGTTGTGGTGAAATTATAGCATATGTACCTAAAGAACTAAGGCATTGTGGATGAATGAAACTGATAATTATTTGAAGGATGTAAAATGGAATATGAACTAACAAGAGAAATGCTGATCATGGGTACATCTCCTGATGCAACATTTCTTGACTTCAATACCAAGCTGCACCATATTGAACATGCATTGTGTTACACTGTACTATATCACACAGCACTATACAATAATATGCCACGCTACACCTTGCTACACTACACTACATTATACTGTACTATACCTCACTATATTATATTACTACATACTGCACACTACAATACAAGCCATACAACATAATGGTATACAATGCTTTGTGATATAATATCATACACCACATTGCTTTATCCCTAGCATGCATCACCATGCAACACTTCAGTGTTGCTTGGCTGATTTAAGGTGCATTCATTTATTCTTCTCAGCTAATTTGGTTGGTTTGTTATAAAGTTTCTCTTATTGATTGTACAACTATAACTCAGCATCAAATTATTTCTATCAAATTATTTTTCGTATCAGCTATTAATAGAGAATTGTTTATTTATTTGTGCTGGAAGGCTTTTAGACTTAATATTTAATAAGAGGGAGAAGGTAACTCATATACTGTTTCAGTATTTTTCCTTACTCTTGGACAGTAGGGAATTAGGTGTACATATGATCTTATTTTCCAGTCACTAAGCTCCTAATGCTTTACTGTGGTAGGTGGTTGCATTGCCAAAAATTGAAAATTTCTTTATTTCATTACAGGTTAGAGAATCTAATTCACAGAATTATAAGTAAATGTAAATTTTTCATTAGGTTTGCTATTATGAATGCGTTTGTAATTATGTTGCAAATAATATTTATAAAATTTTCATAATTGGGTGAGGAGTAATAGTTATTTTTCAGCTGAAATTATCAAAAGTATTAATTAAGTTTTTATTTTATGTGTCCAGTATCTTTTATTGGCATGCTGGTTATAGTCAACTCATCAGTTTTACATAAGCCTGTATTTATTGCAATGAATTTTGTTTTGAATATTTCAAGAATATATATAGACATTAAAGAGATAAGCAATGTTGCAAGTCTATAAAACATTATGCATATTTGTTAAAAGATGTTAAATCAGATGAACATGGTTTTTGATGGATAAAATTTAGCAAGAATTATTTTTTATGTTTTCCATCAGATTAATTTTTTCTCATATCTATACATCTGCTTTGAGAATGATATACATAATACAATAGCAACTCACAAGTGGTGATCTTCTTGAAATGCAATATGTCTTGAAATGAAATACTTCATTCAATACTATTTATTACCAAGAAAAAATGACTTGTAGCAAAGACTTCAAAGGCCAAGATATATGCATATATGCAGTAAATAATAAATTTTTGAAATTAAACAGTTATCTTGCAATTTTGTAATTTTAAGAGAAATATGTGGCTGTGTGGTAAGAAGCTTGCTTCCCAACCATAGTTCAATCCCACAGCATGGCACCTCGATCAAGTGTCTTCTACTATAGGCTTGGGCCAAACAAATCCTTGTGAATGGATATGGTTGATGGTAACTGAAGCCCATCATATGTATGTATGTGTGTATATATCTATGTATATGTGTATTTGTGTCTGTACTTGTTCCTCACCATCCCTTGCCAGCTAGGATCGATTTGTGGATGGCTCCATGACTTAGCAGTTTGGCAAAAGAGACAGAACAAGTACCAGGCTTATATGGGAAAAAAAAATAATAAGTACTGGGGTTATTTTGTTTATTTGACTAAAACCCTGCAAGGTGGCACCACAGTCCAATCACTACTTTCTTATGCTTTACTTTTGTTTTGCAGTAAATAGTTAAGATAAACTTTCTCCCTACTATATATATATGTGTGTGTGTGTTTATACATACTAGCAGCTAAGCCCGGTTTCACCCTGTCAGAGAATGAAGTGAAGAGAGAAATGAAGACATAAAAAAGAGGAAGAAGTGGATACGAAGTGGATACGAAGTGGATACGAAGTGGTGTTTGGGCGACGGATCTTGGTAGAAAAAAAAAGAATGTCATGGTGAGTTAGTAAGGAGAGCAAAGCAAGACTGGACTTACGTGGGCTGGCAGGACGATGAAAAATTGCGGAGTTGAAATTGGAGCAGTTGAAGTTGCCGTTGTTATCATTGGAGTGCCTCTTGATAGACAACATTCTTCGTCCTTCCCTCAGGTGCACAAATAGAAAGACCATGGGGACGGCCAACGTACCATTGTGCATGTGAGAATACTTCTTCTGTTAGATTCAAACCAACCACTTGCACTGATTGTCCCTGCACCTTGTTGATTGTCATGGGAAAGCAGAGTTTGATGGGAAATTGCATCTGTTTAAACTTGTAGGTCATATCGGAGTGGGTAAGGGACATGGAAGTTATAAGTATGTCTTAGCCAGCGGCCGGTTCATTCAAGATTGTTGCCTACAGAACTCGGGAGCACAATCTTTTGATAATCA
>NC_068988.1:68915637-68918364 GCF_001194135.2 Octopus bimaculoides | reverse complement strand
GGGCCGGCCGGTGTATCTCATACATATGGGAAGCTGGATTAAATTTTTCATCAACACAGGGGAGCTGAAATAAATTTTTTCAATGTCCAAGGGAAGCCAAATCACGAAAAGTTTGAGAAATGCTGATCTATAACGATGGTTTTTATTTAGGCACATCGTAAAAGTAATTATAATGAATTGCTTACTATAAAGAAAAGTATGTTTTTTCAAGCAAACACAGTTAGAAAAAATATTTACCATTTCAAGTCATCACTAAAAGCAAGGCTCATCAGTTTTTGAATGAAATAATAATTTTATTCTTTTATTCTAAGTTGTAAATTTTGCCCGAGAAATAAAGCAAATAATCACCAAATGCATTGTTAAAAATCTGCAACTCGATAGCAAATATCTCCATATTGATTAGAAATGCATAAATTTAATAATAACAATGTATTTGAGATTCCACTTCGAATGACATGAGTGTTTTTATTTCACTTTTGACATGTAATACTTAAATAGTGGAGGAGATATGATGTTGCTGTGGGCTGGAAGTATGCAAGAAGTTAAAATTTGATTTTGACTAAAACACAACTGGGACCCTAAGTAAGGCATGTGTAAAATTTGAATGAAATTTGTTGTGTAGTTCTGGAGTTTTAGGGATTCAGTACAGAAGCCAAGGAGGAGCTGACTATTTTCACTACAGTTTCCAATTTCTTCTCTCTTAGTTACATTTGGCCATAATCGGTGGTCCTGTCCTCCTCGAGCATTAAAGTCATCCAAGAGCAGGATGACTTTAATACTCAAAAAGGACAGGACCATGTGGTACCCAGTTGCTGCTAAAATGCCTCTTTGATGTCTTCCTCTGCATCAAGTATTGGGGCATAAGCACTGGGTCATGAAGTGGCATGCATATTATCCTAGGACATGGAATGCATATTATTATGAGGTGCTTGTTGATGGCTTTCGGTGCCAGGCTGTGCCTTCTGACAAGCTAACTCCTGATGGTAAAACCAACACCATAGTCATGTGGATCTTCCTGGTTTTTGCCCTTCCAAAAGAAGGGGTAACCAGCTCTGGTTTCTTCCCACTGGCCTTCTTCTGGTATGCAGGTCTCACTTAAAGCAACAATGTCAACTTTGGCAAGTTCCCTTGAAATGAGTACTGTTCTTTGCTCAGAACATACTGTGCCCTTTCAGTCTGAGAGAGTTTGTACATTGCAGGACCCACTAATGCAGTTCCATAAACCAGGTGTATCATGTGACTACTGATGTATAGCCCACATTTTCTAGGGCCTTCTCTATTTGAGGTGGGCAGCAGTACTCCTAAAAAGGACTTCCCAGTTGCACATGCAGGATCAGATTCCTGTGTCATCATAGGTCACAGGAAACTGACCATCACATACCTGCTACTGAAGTGCAGCTTAGGACCAGGAGCTTCCAGCTACATTACAGCCTGCTCCCAACATCCTTATATGATCACCTTTGAACTTTTGTAAAACTTAGGGAGTAGGAAAGAAGCAGAATAAGATGCTGAAATGAGCCATTGGCATGAATTTGTTTAAGGTGGACGACAGCTTGTCAGGCTGAAAATCATACACTATGACACCAGGCCCTTGTTTTGTGGCACCCATGATGTGACATGCTGACTCCAGACCTCTGAAGATCACCTGTGAAGTTGTAGCTCCAAATCTATGGGCCCTCAACTTCCTCAGCCAGAGTGACTGACGGAGATTTTCGGTTAAAGTTTGGTGGCATTGGAGTGTCGCTGTGTGACCCCTATCTGCCAGGAGAACCTGGGAACAATAGCAATAAAGAGGTGTTTCCACACTCCTCAGATCATCCAGTCTCCAGATCAGTGGCATTGCTGCTGGATGTAGTTTATTGTCCTACTCAGGATGTGTGTGTGTGTGTGTGTATCATCATCATCGTCATCATCATCATCGTCATCATCATCATCATCATTATTATCTAGCATCTGTTTTCCATGCTGACAAGGGTTAGACACTGCACTAGGCTCCAGTCTGTTTTGGTTTGGTTTCTATTGCTTGATGCCATTCCTAATGCCAACCACTCTGCAGAGTGTACCATGTTCCTTTAACAAGTCACTGGCATGAGTACTTTTAACATGTCACCAGTACAGTTACCTTTTATGTGTCACTGGCTCAGGCGCCTTTTACGTGTCACCAGCACTTGACATCACTATGATTTCACTAAGCCTGATGTGTCTTTTTAAGCACAGCAAATTGCCAACAGTCTCAGTCATTTGTCATTGCCTCACATCTCCAGTGCTTGGTGGCGCCATGATAAAAATGTGCTCAGTTATCACTGTACTGTGATTCCAGCTGAAAAGTACAAAGCAAAATTGAAACATTTGAGCCAGCCACTGTCCTCAAACTGCTTTAGGTGGAGTGTGCTAACTCTGAGAAAGAACAGACTCAGACCATTGTGACCGTCTGACATTGTATAGAAAGTGTGTGTAAAGCAATGACAACAATGATGATGATGATGATGATGATGACGAAGACAACACTTCAGAGTCATCAAAATCTGAAAAGCAACACAAAGGGACTAACACTAGAAAATTATGTCCCGTTAAAGTAAATATACATATTCTATATATTTATAATTTCTGAACAAGGGGCCATTATACCCACATAAGGATGCACCATACACCTTCTAACCCACACTTTAATGCAAAGACAAATATATATTTGTGTGTGTGTGTGTGTGTGTGTGTGTGTGTGTGTGT
>NC_068988.1:68903885-68915601 GCF_001194135.2 Octopus bimaculoides | reverse complement strand
GAGAGAGAGAGAGAGAGAGAGAGAGAGAGAGAGAGAGAGAGGGAGAGAGAGGGAGGGAGAGAGAGAGAACTATCATCCTTTACATTGAAAAACAATAAGGAAATTACTATTCTGCCATATATTGTCATTGAATAATTAACTATTTAGTTATCGTTCTTGTAACTGTTTGTAGTGTTGTTGTTGTGGTTGTTGATGGTGTAGCTGTCGGTTGTGTTGGCTATTAAATGTGTTGTCATTGATGTTGTTGTTGTTACTTAGTTATTCTTATTTTCATTGTGACAATATGGTGTGCTGTTGTGGTTGATGTATTGTGTTGTTATTGCTTTTGTAGTTGTGCTGTGGTTGTTTGTTGTGTTGTTTACGTTGTTTTGAATGTTTACTGCATTGTTTGTTGTGGCTGTTGGCTCTGTTTATATCATGGATGATATTCCTTACATGATCGTGTTTTACTTCAGTTATTAATGAATATTAATAGTATTTGATAAATTGCCATAATGTAAGTGTTTATTGTCTACTAATGAAGGAAAAAAAAAAGAAAGACTTCAGAAATGAATTAATTTCCATTTTTCTATTAATTACTTCTGTAAATTAACTACTCTTTCTAATGTCTCATTTATTTTTAATTTATCGTTGTGGTTTCTTTCTTTTGTATTTTTCTATTTTGCTAAACATCTTAATAACAAATATATTTAAAAATTCTATAAATAATGTATGTATTTTATGTATATTATGTATGTGTGGTGCAGTAACTTTTAATTTCAACTATGTACCTATTAATTAATAATTAATATTTCTTGAATAAATGAGTATTACCATAATTAGCAATTAATATTGTAGAAATTCTCTTTTATTCATATGGTCTAAATTAGTTGCAAAATTGTACATGGAACATTATTGCATCATTTTATGTGAGATGTAGGAAAATTATTCAAAGCTTTTTGTTATGGTCAGCATAAAAATAAATGCTTTTTACATATCTAACACAAAACACAGATACAATTGTGTTTCATACAAACAACAATAATTATATTGCATGCAAATGTATTTCTTATGTAAATTAAGGCATTTTACATTCATTGTTTAGCACACAGATGCATTGAAGCAAATATTTGTCATAGTTCAATGATATATGATTGCATATTTTTTTTCTCTTTTGCTAATTGTCTAGACTCTGATAAGAAAGAATGCAAAATGTTGTAGAAATGGTCCTAAAAGTATCAATAACAATTTTGCAACATAGTAGAACCATTTTGCAGTGAAGTAAAATATAAGAAGTGAATCTATAGAATTATGATAAAATATTTTGTAACTGCTACTTATAACAATACATATGACTGTATGCATCTTTATAAATGTATGAGTGCATGTACACACACACACACACACAGACACAGACACACACACACACACACACACACAAACACACACACACACACACACACACTCACACACACACACACACACACATTAATATATAGCTTTATCAGCTTCAAGTTTCCAAAAAGAATTATTTCACATAATCTTTGAAAGGATGTAAAGGCGGGACTCACAGAAGATCACAGGGGACTGAGATGCCTAGCGATTTGCTGTGATTGAATAGACATGTCAAGCTAAGTAAAAACATGGTTGCCCTTGCACACAGGCTTGACCCCTGCAACCTTCTCCAGCTGAGCAGCCCTAATCTTGTGGTCTTGAAGGTGCTGGTGCCATATAAAAAGTACCCTTACCGGTGCTGCATAAAAGCATCCAGTACACTCTGTATAGTGGTTGACATTAGGCAGGGCATCCGGCCATAGAGACCATGCCACAACAGACATGGAATCTGAACAGTCCTTCAGTTGGTCAGCTCCTCTGAAACTGTCCAACCCATACCAGCATGAAAAACAGATGTTAAATGATGATGATGAATTTTGAAGTTTATAAACTTTTATAACATCAACACAGTTCTCACTGCTAAGAATAAGGTTTTAAAAATAGAGAAATTCAAAGAATGGTAGAACATGTGTCATGTTCATAGGAGATCTGAGTTTGAGTCTGACAGGTAGCCTTTAACTGTTTCTATACAAATATTTACATGCAACTGTTTATAGTATCATCTGCTTTGAGTTTCACTGTTCCAATTGATAAATAAATATGTGTGTATCATCATCATCATCATCGCCATTTAACGTCCGCTTTCCATGCTAGCATGGGTTGGACGATTTGACTGAGGACTGGTGAAACCGGATGGCTACACCAGGCTCCAATCTGATTTAGCAGAGTTTCTACAGCTGGATGCCCTTCCTAACGCCAACCACTCCGAGAGTGTAGTGGGTGGTTTTACGTGCCACCGGCACGAAGGCCAGTCAGGCGGTACTGGCAACGGCCATGCTCGAAATGGTGTATTTTACGTGCCACCTGCACAGGAGCCAGTCCAGTGGCACTGGCAACGATCTCGCTCGAATGTCTTTTCACATATATATATGTGTGTGTGTGTGTGTGTGTGTGTGTACATATATATACATACATAAAAAGTTACTCCAATTTTCCAAGTTCTTTTACAAGGCTTAGGAAAACTAAAGAACTTTTGCAATAAGTGTGTGAAGCTGAAATCATAACTGATACCCCTGTATATTCTTTTACCTATGACCAGGAACTTTTCAGCACTCCCTTGTATACATATATATATAAATATTATTATTTCTAAATCTCTCTAAATGAGACTATGGCAGCAGTACTGGGTATTTATAGTTATCGCCAAGCTAACATGCAGTCCAGAAAAATAGCACGAATGCTGCTGTTGATTAGCTCCAAGAAGCCATTGCCGCTAGCTAGCTATGTGACACACAAACCTGTGTCCATTGCAACCTTTGAACAGGGGTGGGGGTCATCAGTTCCCTATGCTTGTTTAGACACCCACACACTAGTTTCAGAGTATTTGCCCTTTATCAATGTGGAGACTACGGCAGCAGTACTGGGTGTTAATAGTTATCACCAAACTAATATGTCAGTCCAGAAAAATAGGACGAATATCCTTAAACAAACCTTATTCAGGGACCTTTTGAGTGGGGTGGGCTACACGACCTGAAGAAAATTCTAACTGGGCCCCACCTGCGAGGTCATGCGCTGTTTATTTTGATATGAGATCACCATGTCGCGCACATATGGTTGTGATGCATGTGCCTGGTGTACCCTTATCAGACAGGTAGTCATGATGGGTATAATGGGCTTTGCATATTTTACACCAGTGTCACTTTGATGGCATGCACTGCTCTCTCACTCAATAATAATAATAATAATAATAATAATTCGAATAATAATAATAATAATAATAATAATACTAATTAGAAGAAGAAGAAGAATTTTAAAAATTCAGGCTGATATCAATAAAGCACTCAGTTTGAAACGAATTTGGTTAACTATATCCAATAAATACAAGTAGAATATACACCCAAGGTTATTCCTCATGTATGACAATCAGATCCAAATATTATTTAGAAGAAATTCAAGAAATTCAGAGTATTAGACTGCAAAAATATGAATAGAGAAAATCAAATCTTTTATTGTAGAATTCCTCTTATAAAGCCAACGACTGTTTCTGTTGTATCAGCATATTTCATATAGAAAATATCATTGAAATTAATATTTCTGAAAATACATGATAGCACATTGTTTTAAGGTGATCCAAAATTAGTTAAATTTAGAATGAAATATATATGTGTGTGTGTGTGTGTGTGTGTGTGTGTGTGAGTAAGTATATCAAATTAATATAGACAGCCATGGGCAATGTGTTACCAAAAAGGAATTTTCCTTTTTGGTAAAACATTGCACACGGTTGTCTATATTAATCTTTTGTATACACATTAGTGATTTGCTAAATCATCCATTGGTTTTTATGATAAATACATATGTACTGACAAAGAATTAAGTCTGGAATCAACCAAATCGAGCGGTTCCTACTGATGGGGCTATGGAATTAGTTGAAACTGACCAATCAGTATAGGAAATTCTCGACCAGCGTTTTCGAGCACTTTCAGTCCCTGTCAGTACATATGTATGTAACTCTGTGTTTACACTATGCGCAAAACAGTTTCCCAGAAGTTGCAAGTTTCTGCGTTGCTTGCTCGTACACCGGTAAAGAAAGTTCTGATCTCCAAGATGAATCAAAAAGCCTGTCTTCGTTTTGCTAATGAACGTGTCGTTTGGATAGAACTGTGGTCACAGGTTCATTTTTAGTGATGAATTGAAGTTTAATGTGAATGGTTCTGATGGTGGGATGTACGTCTGATGAAGAAGTGGCGAAAGGTTATCTCGTGCATGTGTGAAGAAGACAATGAAATATGGAGGAGACAGTGTAATGGCATAGTGTATCTCTGCTGCTGGTCCTCGTTCACTTATTCACCTACAAGGCACTGTCAATGCTGAAATCTACAAGCAGATTCTTAGACAGCATGCCCTTTCACATCTCCAATCATCATCGGTTCAACCTCCTATCTTCGTGCATGAAAACGCTCCCTGTCACACTGCGAAGAGAATCAATGATTTTTTTGTGTGATGATGAGGTTAATCTCATGGACTGCCACCTCAAAGTCCCGATCTCAACCCTTTAGAAACCGTTTGGAAAATTGGAGATGGGGCACGAAGGAGAAACCCAAAGAACCAAGATGAAATCTGGGAGTTATTGAAAAACGAATGTAACAATATTACTCCATCATTTTGCAAGAAATTAATTCAGTCCTGTGATAACAGAAGTCAGGAGGTCATTGATAGTAAAGGGATGTCCACAAAATATAAATAGTAAGGGTTTCTTTTTTGTTCTTGTTCCATTTTTAATTGTTATTTTAAGTGATCTTTAACTTTTGGTCGTTGCAGTTTGGAAGATTATTTGTTTATTTCCACATAACTTACGAAATATTCATTCCATTCCATTTGAAATTTTCACAAAAGATCGATATTAGATACATCTAATTATGTGTAAAATATCCAGTCTCAACGTTTTGTTTATGCATAAAATAGCTAGTCTTAACATTTTGTTAATCTTTTATAATAAATATTTCAATACACTTGTTCTTACTGACCCTTATATTAAGGCCACTACTATATATATATATATATATATATAATTTTCCAAAGTAAACTCTGTAATCGTTATCAATATAGCATCAGATTTCACCTCAAAAAATCTAAATTAGATTCCTTACGGATCGTTCTCCTTGTTTATATATCCAAAAATTTCCATAAACATAACATAGGTAATTTTAAAAGTTTTTAAGAATGATATTCGTAATTCTGATAATAATGTTTGGTTCATAATCTCATTTGGGAGGAATATCAAAAGTAACTTGATTGCAAAGTTTAGAGAGGTGATAAGCAGACATTTCCCAAAGAATTCACACTATGGTAAAATTATTAATACACATATCATTAGATTTGGGTTTTCAAATACTATAAATTTAGCACAAATAATTGCAGCCCATAATTTTAAAATATTAAAATCTAAAGAAATAGGGGTGGATAGGGATTTGAACCATGATATAAATAGCAATAATAATAATAATAATAATAATAATAATAATAATAATAATAATGGCGGTATTATAAATAATAGTGATAATGTTTGTAATAGTAGGAATTTAATTACAGTAACGGAGGTCAACCCTAGAAGATTGAAATCTGAAGGACCTAATGTGAGGGTTAAAAATGTAGTTTATCAATGTAAGGTAAGGACTCAAACAGATGCTAGAAGATACCTGGGATGTACTTCAGGACAAATATGTAAATGAATATCTAATCATTTTAATACCTTTAGAGATAGAAGGAAAATAGCAAGCACTAGTCTTAGTAAATACATCTGGGAATTCAAAGAACAAAATAAGCCATATTGGTTAGAATGGTCAATTATTGCGAGATCTTTTCCATATGAGAGGGGTAAGAAATACTGTTCGCTTTGTACTTTAGAGCATTATTTCATACTATTCTCTAAGGGTAAGTTGATAAATAAATTAACAAATAATGCTCTGAAATGTACACATATTTTAAGAATACTTTTAGTTGGTTTAAATAAAATTGAAATATGACAAGGTGTTATAAAGAATCATATCATAATAGTTAGTCCATAGACAGATCATACTAATATAATTTAATAATAGCAGCAAGAATTTTGTAAAATCCTTTTAAGATAATATAGTATAGATTCCCATGTTAGTTGAAGATTAGATATAATGTATAGCAAATTACAATATAAGTTTAGGTCTTTAAGTAGGCCACATTAGTATATAAGGTACCAATAGCAGTTGTGGGCTTTACTAGAATTTTAGTGACATTTGAGGATTGAGTTCAATTATAATAGAGAATTGACTATAATCTATGGTACATTGTAGTAACAGTTTAGGAGTATTATTATTGATGATTTTGTTAAAAATATTTCATTTAAACTCTCTAAATTATTTGTTAATAATAAGATTTTTAATAATGAAGATCAATTCTATATTTCGGCATAAAATTTGGGCAGTTTATAAGAGAAGGTTTACTAGATTGAAACTGGTTGTAGTATAATATTAATAATAATAATAATAATAATAATAATAATAATAATAATAATAAAAATAGTATATAATATTGGATATGAAGGCAGGCCATATTTAAATATTAAATATTAAAGTTACAAGTAACGGCTGGAATTTTGCCATTAACATCTAGGCACAACTTAATATGGATTAATTGTAATGAAGAGTTAATTATAACTTGTAGTACAGTACAGTACAGTACAATATGGTGTATTATTAGATCTTAAAGCAGGCTATATAAGTGTATAACTTGACAATAATAATTGTAGGTCTTGAATAAAATACTAGAGATAGGATGGCACACTGTGAATTTCCATTAAGGTGAGAATTGTTTGTAATTTATAACATGGAGTCCATAGAATATAATATTAGATGCTAAAGCAGGCAATATTAATATATTAAAATATAACTTAAATATAACACATGTGAGTTTTGGAAAAAACTCCTAGAAGTAATTATTCCTATTGCAATTGAAAATTTTTTTATTATTTATAATTTATTTATGGCTCATATTTTATAGTACTATGTAGTATAATATTGGATTGTAAGGCAGGCATATCAATGCACAGTTTGCCAGTAGTAATTGTGGGCTTTGCAGTGGCCCCTAAGATAATGTAATTTATGTGTCTTGAATGATTAATAATAAATAAAAATAAAAAAATTTAGTAATTTTTAGTAATTATTAGTAATAATTGTAATAGTCATAGAATATGGCAAGGAGTTACCTCCCCTATTGGAATTGCATATAAAAAGAAAAAAAGTTTGCATGGAAGATGGTTCACTTGCAGTTAGTGATTCTCTAAAGAAAAAAGCCTCAGCAATTAATTGTGAAATGCTGATAAATATAGAGAATACATGTAAGAAGGAGAGTCTACCTTATGTGGACTCTACGGTGGTACCAACTATGTGAATCAAGAGTGGCTTAGTAGGTAATGCAATTATGGATATGAAGACAATGAAAGTCTCTGGCCCATCAGGAATCAATACTGAGATGCTTAAAATAACTAGTTGAATGGGGTGTATCCTAAGCACCTGTATAGTTAATCAGATTCTCCACCAGGGAGTCATACCTAGCGACTAGCATAGTAGTACCATAATCAACTGCTACAAAGGTAAAAGTAATAACTTACAAAGAAATAATTACTGAAATATTAAATCGCTGGACCAAGTGATGAAAGTTAGAAAAAGAGCTAAAACTCAACTAATTAGGAAGAAGTTAACCTAGATGAGATGCAGTTCAGTTGTGTGCCAGGGGTAAACACAAGTGATGCTATTTTCCTCATAAGGCAACTTCAGGAGAAGAATTTAACCAAGAATAAACCTCTGTATTTGGTTTTTATTGACATGTTGAAAGCCTTTGACAGATTCCTCTACTCCATCACCTGGTGGTTAATGCAGAAGCTAGAGATAGATGAGTGGTTGGTGAGAGTTGTACAAGCCATATACAAAGATGTTTCCAGTAAGGTAAAGATTGATAATGCATATAGCAATGAATTTAGCTTATGAGTAGAAGTTCACCAAGGGTCAGTTCTCAGCACCCTCTTGTTCATCTCAGTTCTCCAGCTCCTCTACACTAACGACCTTATTTTTATTGGTGAATCACTACTTGAACTAGAGAGGAAATTTCAGATGTGGAGGCAAGGTCTGGAATCTAAAGGCCTTAGAGTTAATTTAACTTAGATTAAAGTTCTTGTATGTACTAAAAGAGACAAATCACAAGAACCTTTGGGAGATAGCACTGCACATATGTAGTATGAAGGGTACTGATAGAAACTCAGTGCAAGTTCTGGATACATAAAAGGTCCAGTATAATCAGAAGTTTAACACAGAAAGTAGTCTTTGTGTGGCAGATTTGTGGGTACAATAAACAATAAGAATGTACACAGGACAGACTTTCTCAAATGTCCAGGGGAATCCTTAGAAGTAGCTGATAGCTTTCATTGCCCAGGCGACCAAGTTAGCAGTGGAAGAGGAAATTCTAAAAGCATAGTTGCTGGAATAAGAACAGGCTGGGAAAAGTTCAGAGAATTACTACCTTTGTTGGTCACAAAGGGCTCTCTCCTTCAGAGTAAAGGGCAGATTGTATGATACCTGTGTACTTACAGCTATGCTACATGGCAGTGAAACAGGGGCTACAACTACAGAGGACATGTAGAGATGAATCCGGTATGTTGAGACTTCATTGTCACACTGGCTAGGAAAAATACACTAAAATAAGATTGGCTCATGTGATGTCTGTATGCAGCCATATTCCTATTAAACAAAAGTGATATGAAATAAAAGGTAACGAATATAACGCTGGCCACACCTCATCATTATGAAATTTTCTGGTTTTTATCTGACTCCAATTAATTTTTTTACAACAAAATAATTTTCTAAATAAAATCAAAAATAATATTCTTCACATTAATTTTTCTGACAAAAGGCTATTTTTAATAAAATAGAATTTTTATAACAATAAAAATATTTACTTAAAAGAAAAATATTTCAATGTTAGAAAAAATATTTTTATAACAAATTACTTTTTCTAGCATTAAAATGATGTTTTATAAAATTTATTACTATTTTTATCACATTAAACTGATATTTTAAAACTTTAGACATAATTTTAAAAGACAATAATAATTTTTCTTAGGAAAAATATTCATTATATTGTTAGAATAATTATTTTAATCAAATGTAATACAGTTTTCATTACAGTAAATAATTTTTTTAACATTAAAAATGACTTCTATTAAGCAAACATTGTTTCTAACATTAAAATCAATTTTTATGATAAGGAAATATATTTTCTAAACTGAAAATAATTTTTCTAATTTAAGAATATATTTTTGCATTGTATCTTTAACTTATTTCAGTCATTAGACTGCAGCAATGCTGAGGTACCAATTTGAAGGGTTTCTGGTCGAATAAATCAATGCCATGACTTTACTTTTTAAGCCTAGTACTTCTTCTATCACACTATTTTGCAGAACTACTAAGTGATGGGGATGTAAACATACCAACACTAGCAGTAATAGAGGACAGGCACAGACACAAACACACACACATACATACACGCACACACAAACACACTGGTATATACATCTTATACATAAACGGAAATTTCTGTCTTTCTCTTTGTCTGTCTGTTACTATGTTGCTGCCTACACCAGTAAACCAATCTTGATGAAACTTCGCATCCATGTTAAACTAACATCCAGTTGAATTATAGGCTAATTGGACTTCAATAAAAATCTGTAATGGGCATCCCCACTAGGCGGGGCTGGGCCATTATTTGATAAAATGAGAATGGTGCAAGAGTGTTAGTGTGAGGAAAATGTGGTCGCATTGTGAGTGTGGCTGATATCAGGAAAGGGGAGACAAAGTTGTGTAAGTGACAAATAGGAAGTGGCAGTGAGATGCTAACATTAATATAGCTGTCATTCAGGAATATACATGTGACGCTGCATACATACTTTCATAAATACATAGATACATGTATACACAAATACACAGTATGCACACATACACATACACATAAATAACTTTCAAAATGCCAAAGAAGGGAAAGAAAAGTGGGTGTGAGGAATGCATAGCTTTAAGGAGAGACAGAGTAAGTTGATAACAATTGTTCACAGGTGGCTTTTCTGCTGTTCATTGCAAAGAAACACTCAAACACACACTTACATATATATATACATGCATACATGCAAATGTCTACTATACACACCATGTGATTACTTGTGTGTGTGTCACATCCCATAACTGTCTGTCTCCTTACTTTGAACGATCTTCCCTGTTGCTGTCACATATTGTGAAATTTTAGAATTATGTCAAAACTTTCAAATTTGGTATATATATATATATATATATATATATATATATATAACTGAAGTATTCCGGATTGCATGACAGTGTATGAGAGAAAATTATGATCTCACAGGAGAGAAATGTGTCTGCATGTATGATGGTGCACTTGCTTTTAATGATTTGGAAAAGAAAGAGGCTATGAGGAGCCATTATGAAAGAAGACTGCTGAACATGGAGAATGAATGGGAGGAGGAGAGCTTGCCAAATGTTGATCCAGTAGAGGGACCAGCTATCTGAATTGACAGCATCTTATTAGATAAAGCAATTAAGGATATGAAGCCAGGAAAAGCCCCCAGCCCATCAGGAATCACCACTGAGATGCTTAAAACATCTGGTGGTGTAAACTTTGGCCTAGTCACCAGTATTGTAAACCAGGTAGTTCATACCCAATGACAGGCATAGCAGCACCATAGTCAACTGCTACAAAGGTAACGGTGATGCTTTAGATAGAAATAACTTCGGAGGTATCAAACTGTTGGATCAGGTGATGAAGGTCATAGCCTAACTAATTAGGGAGTGAGTCTGCTTAGATGAGATGCAGTTTTGTTTTGTGCCAGGTAGAAGCACCACTGATGCTATATTCCTGGTATGGCAACTGCTGGAGAAATACCTAGCCAAAGATAAACCCCTATATTTGGCGTTTGTGAACTTGGAGAAAGCCTTTGACAGGGTCCCCCGATCCCTTATCTGGTGGGCGATGCAGAAACTGGGGATTGACAAATGGTTAATAAGGGCTGTACAGGCCCTTTACAGAGATGCCGTTAGTAGGGTTAGGATTGGAAATGAGTATAGTGAAGAATTCCGGGTAGAGGTAGGGGTCCACCAAGGATCAGCCCTCAGCCCCCTCTTATTCATCACAGTCCTCCAGGCAATAACAGAGGAATTCAAGACAGGCTGCTCCTGGGAACTCCTCTAAGCTGATGACCTGGCCCTCATAGCAGAATCACTAGCAGAACTAGAGAAGAAGCTTCAAGTGTGGAAGCAAGGTTTTGAATCGAAGGGCCTTAGTGTCAATGTTGCAAAGACCAAAGTTCTAGCAAGTAGGAAGACAAACACATTACACACCCCTTCAGGTAGGTGGCCCTGCTCGATCTGTAGAAAATGTGTAGGTAGAAACTCCATAAAATGTACCCAGTATAAGCTATGGACACACAAGAGGTGCAGCAACATCCAAGGAAGATTAACCGAGAAGCTAGCTTTCCTGTGTAGCAGATACACAGAGGCAATAAACACCACAGATGCTCAGAAAACAGATTCCATCACATGCCAGGGGGTGAAACTAGAAGTAGTTGATAGCTTCCGCTACCTAGGTGACCAAG
>NC_068988.1:68902185-68903875 GCF_001194135.2 Octopus bimaculoides | reverse complement strand
GGGGTGAAACTAGAAGTAGTTGATAGCTTCCGCTACCTAGGTGACCAAGTCTGTAGTGGGGGTGGATGCTCAAAGAGTGTTACCACTAGAATAAGAATAGCCTGGTGACAAAGGGCCTCTTGCATAGAGTGAAAGGTAGATTGTATGATGCATGTGTGCAAACGGCCATGCTTCACGGCAGTGAAACATGGGCTGAAACTGCTGAAGACATGCGTAGGCTAAAAAGTGCCATTCCCAAACAGTAAAAGGTAGCCAGGTAGAAGGAGACCCAGGAATAAATGGGATGAGGTGGTGAAGCATGATCTTCAAACGTTGGGCCTCACAGAGGCAATGACAAAAGGCTGAGACCTCTGGAGGTATGCTGTGACTGAAAAGACCTGGCAAATAAAATGAGTCCACAGCTGTAACCTACACCAGTGTCACATAACCAGCTCACTTAAAAGTACCTTGGATCATAGGGTGACATGCCATGCTTGAGAAGACATATTGAGTAAAGTACATCAACATTAACAGCAATATCAACATCAAATCAAATGGAAATTGTAGTTGTGAGCCCTGTGCTGGCAGCACGTAAAAAGCATCATCTGAATGTGGCTGATGCCAGTACTGCTTTGACTGGCTTCCATGTCGGTGGCATGTGAGAAGCACTATCCGATCATGGTCAATGCCAGCTCCTCTGGCGTCTGTGCCGGAGGCATGTAAAAAAGCACCCACTACACCCTCAGAGTGGTTGACATTAAGAAGGGCATCCAGCTGTAGAAACACTGCCAGATCAGATTGGGGCCTGGTGCACCCTCCTGACTTCCCAGACCCCAGTAAATCCGCCCAACCCATACCAGCACGGAAAACGGATATTAAACGATGATGATGATGATAGATATAGATATGATGGGCTTCTTCTAGTTTCTGTCTTCCAAGTCCACTCACAAGGTTTTGGTCAGTGTGAGGCTGTAGTAGAAGATACTTGCCCAAGGTGCCATGCAGTGAGACTGAATTTGGAACCATGTGGTTGGGAAGCAAGCTTACCACACAGCCACGTCTGTGCCTATATATTTTTTATGCATAATACTAATAATAATTTCCAAGATTTAAAATCATTTCTTTATTATATGTATATAAATGTCCCTCTTTACAAGATTCTCTTTAGAAAGAAATTCAAGACACATCTAATATTGTATTCAGTCTTATTGTGGTGGTAGTCACCATCAGTGCTCCATGGAACTTCAACCAAACAATACCAAAATACAGAAGCCAATACTTGGCCAATAAAAACCAATAAAATGAGTATTTATGTTGTCAAGACTCATCGTAGTAGTGGGCTGTCAGGAAAAATAGATTTTGGTTTGGTGACTTATGGACACTAAAGCAAGTTTAAGTATATCAATAAGTAATTATTGAAAGGTCATTGTTGTAACAACGGTTGCTATAGCAACAAGAAAGTTTTAGTGTCCTTATGGATTAGTTATTACTAAAATTGGTTTAATACACTTTCATCTAAGTGGAATTGCTCTCTCTCTCTTCGAGTGTACATAATTGTATGCTTATGCATGCAACCATATTCAAACACAAATGTGTATGCATATATAGATATATGTATATATATTACAAATATATATATATATATATATTACAAATATATATATATATATATATATATATATATATATATATATATATATATATATATATA
>NC_068988.1:68900695-68902175 GCF_001194135.2 Octopus bimaculoides | reverse complement strand
CACATATATATATATATATAGAAAGAGAGATACAGAGATACCTACACACATGTATTTATATACATATGAATGTGTGTGTGTGTGTGTGTGTACATGCGCATGCATGATCTATATTATATGTTCATGCAAAATCCAGACTTAACTGGCATTTTGCTTTTTACTATTTTTTTATTTTCAAAAGAACTTTCATGATTTAGGAACTTAATTTGAAGAAGATGATACCGTGGAAATAATCTGAAAAAATAACTTCAGTATAAAAACAATTTTAGGTGAATTTTATTTTCAAATTAAATAAAATTTAGACAGCAAATTCAAAACTGATTTGAATTTCTTAGTCTATTTTTTACCTTTTACTTGTTTCAGTCATTTGACTACAGCCATGCTGTGGTACCACCTTGAAGAATTTTTAGTTGAATGAATGGACCTGGTGTTAATTTGTTTTTTCTTTTACACCCGGTACTTATTCTATCAGTCTCTTTTGCTGAATCACTAAGTTATGGGGATGTAAACACACCAGTTGTCAAGTAGTGGTAGGGGAAAAACACAGACACAAAAAACACACAGATATATATACATATGACGGTCTTCTTTTAGTTTCTGTCTATCAAATCCACTTACAAGGATTTTGCTAGCCTGACATTATAGTAGGAGACACTCACCAAAGATGCCATGCAGTGGGACTTAACATGTGGTTTGGGAAGCAAACTTTTTACCATATTGCCATACCTGCTTCATGTATATGTATGTGTTTTTATTTGTTTGTTTATGTGCATGTGAATGTATCTTTCTTTACATTTATTCTTTGCTAAAAATCTCTGTGCATCTAGTAATGACATTGCTGTTGCTATTCCTTATGAACAAATTGTTTGCTGGTTTTGTGATTTCTAAAATGTGGAATAAGAGCTTCCATATTTAGAAAACTAGCAAGGGTGAGTGACCTGAATGGTAAGTGGTTGTAAAGCAATGTCTAACATTTTTATCTAACGCATAAAAACAACAGAACAAACATGCACACTTTATATCCGACTGATGATCAGGAACGTGAAATTTAAATAACTAGATGTGAGATGCAAATTACAACAAACACATACATATGAATAAATTGCATAGAAACCATATTTTGGCATGGTTTCTTTGGTTTGAAGATGAAAAGTGTTCTTCCATCAGGATAATGCTCAGCCACATACAGCAAGGATGACATTCCAAAGGCTGGAGCAGTTTGAATGGACAACGATGCTCCACCCATCATACTCGCTGGACATTGCCCCATCTGATTATCATTTATTCCATGATCTTCAAAATCATTTGGGTGGAAAAAATATGAATTCTCAAGAAGAGATCAAAACAGTACTGGAGGAGTATTTTTCATCATGGACAAATGAATTTTGGAAGAGGAGCCTTTCAAGTCTACCAGATAGATGGAAGAGCATTGTAGAAAATGAAGGAGAATATATTTTAGTCTAAAAAAGAAGTTTGTTTA
>NC_068988.1:68899846-68900186 GCF_001194135.2 Octopus bimaculoides | reverse complement strand
AAACTGAAAGCATATTTTAATATAGATTTCTAACCGGGTTTCATTGCATGACAAATTTTCAAGAAGAGGGAGAATGAAAATGTTCTTTACAAAAAAGTAAAAAATAATATATAAAAAATAAATATACCAATACATTATATTGTCTTTGAGCTTTTAAAGTTCAATGGTAATCCATGTGGATAATAGTTGGGAAAATAAGGATGCATGAAATTCAGAGTTGTGTTAGGTTTAAAAAAGAGAGAAAAGAGGCTAAAGGTTTATGTTTTAAGCAGGAAGTGTGGTGTCAAAACAGGAAGTGTGTGTAAGGGAAGACAAATCTCTTTAGTTGGAGTTATGGACT
>NC_068988.1:68898498-68899533 GCF_001194135.2 Octopus bimaculoides | reverse complement strand
TATATATATATATATATATATATATATATATATATGCATAGATGCACTTGCCCAAGGTGTTACATGATTTGACTAAAGTTGGAGCTATGTGGTTGGGAGTCAAACTTTTCACCACACTGTCACACCTGTGCCAATAAAAGAAATGGTTGTGTGTGTGTGTGTGTGATTGAGTTTTCTGGTGTTTGTGCCAGTCTGTGTTTGTCTCCTATCATCACTTAGCAACCAGTGTTGGTGTGTTTACATCCCCATAACATAGCATGTTTGGCAAATAAGCCTGACAAAATAAGTACCAGGTGAGTTGATTTCCTTGACTAAAATTTATCAAGATGGTACACCACCATGGGCACAGTCTAATTACTTAAACAAGTAAAAGATAAATGATATATAAATCCTATAGAAAACAGTCCCCCTCCCAAGATAATCAAATGACAATTAAGTAGCTTTACATTCCTTCTTTCAACTACTTACTTTCACTGTACTGCATTTACTATATAAGTTTGATCTAGTTTTGTTCTAAAATCTCTGTTATATTTACCATTGGTCCAAAGATTTGGATATACTTAGAATTCCATGCCAAATTAGGCAATTACAACTGTCACAATATTATTCCCTCTTGCAGACATTTTCTTGCACATTTAGTAGTTTGCTTGCTGCAATATTGTTTTTTAACTCTGGTCTTACCTTTCATTTCTTTCTTTAAGTTGTTCTCTCATCTTCGTGCATTAACCATTTATGTTATTTTTATTCTCGGAAGCACCTTTGGTAAAAAGAAGCTAGCATTTTGTAATAGTCAATTTTGTAAGCATTATAAATGATTTTGTATGAAGCACTTTTTACTGAGTGTGGCAACTTTTTCTTCTCTTTCAATAGCAGACACAATCAAGTGCATGTGTGTGCATGTGTGTGTGTGTGTGTGTGTGCTTGGACATTGAATCCTGTGTAGTAATCAGTAATGTGAAATTTCAGTGACTTGATTTGAAATACCAGAAGAAATAGCTATAAATAACCTACACACTCTAAATAAGTACTGTTTTG
>NC_068988.1:68893570-68895649 GCF_001194135.2 Octopus bimaculoides | reverse complement strand
TATATATATATATATATATATATATATATATATATATATATGTTTCCACTACATCCACAACAATAATTTACCAACCCATCACATCATCTGCACAAACACCACTCGTCTTCCTCTCTACTTGATCAGCTCCATGCCACCTTCTCATACCCTTATTCTATCAATCAAATCAACCAGACAGCCAAAAGAGCAGAAGGAGTCCCTAATAGATTTGTGATCACTTAAACTTACAAGAAATGTTAACTAAAACTTCTTTACAAGACATTCTGTTTCAGAAATCTCACACACACAAACATTGCCCACTTACACAAGAATGCACATCACTCATACACATACTTATACTCACATATTCTCAATCACTCACATATATTCCTCCTCATTCCACTACTCGCACTTTACTTAACAACTGTGTTTCACACTGAGCTTGGCAACATGTGTGTTACACTGTTTTCTATTTCCTGTGGTTCTTCCTTCCCTTCCTTTTCACTCTTCTGTCAAAAGAGATTTGTTTTCCTACCCTTTTCCTCCACCACATGTTTGTACCATATTCTCCAGCACCATAAACTTCAACTCAACTCTCTTCAGCTAATTTTTATCGATTTTTCTCCCTGTAGAATTTACCATTTCTTCAACATTTTTGGATTCTGAAGACTTACTACTAGCTGTGTAATTAAAAAAAAAAATTCTCTTTTGTTACAAATGGTTTATCTACCACAGATGCTAAAACATCTACCACATTCTTCTTGCCCCTCTCTATGCCTCACCTAATTTTCCTTTTAATAGGTTTCTCAGCATACTATGGACATTTCTATTACTCCAGACTTAGTACCAGATTTGTAGCCTCCTGCTCTTTTCTCTTTTTACTGTGTAGTTTTTTTAATTTCTTCTTGCACAGAACTTGTAATTATTTGAAGTAGATATATTAGTGTTATATTGTAATCAATTTTTCTCCAGTTTTTCTCTCATACCTTTTCTTTCCCTAAATTTGCATGTTTTCTTTTCTTTTGTCTTGTTCATTTGTATACCCTTTACAATCCAACACATGTATTCCTCTCATGTGTATGCCACATGTTTCACTAATTTTTTTCTTTCACAGAACAAAATAACTTTGAATGCCTTGTTTTCTCCCTCCATCACTTTTCTTGTTCATGTTTTCCTTCCATGCAGCTATGTTTCACATCCATACTCGTGCACACCCTTTTATCACACCCTCCACATTTGTCATGTCTTGACTCTTACTTTACTCATGCACCCTGTCCCTCTTCTTCAATTCCACAGTTCCTTCATGCACACTCAATACAATTGTGCACACACCAACATCTCCAATCCCCACTATCCCATTTCTGCACTTACACAACTCTACAAACAATCACATGTCCCAAAGCAACACATGCACACTACTAACCCCTAGCTCCTTATGCTTATCTCAAAACATGGTTACACTCTTATATCTGCACCTGCACACCTTCTCTTTCCTTCCTAACTCCCCCTCCACAGACCTACATTTCCACGTGAATCCTACCTCTTCACCCATTTATTTTCCTTCTTTCCTTTTTTCTCAACCACTCCTTCTTTTTCTTCACTCCTTGTATTCTTTTCTATTGATAAACGACTAATGTTCAAAATCTTAAACCATTTTTTTCTGTTTCAATGTTAAGCAAATGCACTATCTACCAAAACTTGTCCCTCCTTCATGTGTTATCCTTTTTCTTTTTTCTCATTACATTTACACTATCTATGTGTGTGTGTATGTGTATATATATACTGCTGCTGTCCAAAGGAATAGGTATAAAAGACAGAAAACCAGCCAGTCTGTTAGTCTGTCATACCGGCCATGATGAAATACCACAAGGTATAGAAAATACGTATTCGCCTTTATATATTTAATCCTTTATATTGAACACTCAGTATTTCATATATTCAATAAGATATATTCCATATATTCAATAAGACATTCAATACTTCATTTCATTGTACCATCCATCTTTTTTTATATTATATATTATATATTCCATATTCTATATCCCACAGAAATTTTACAAGAATATAAATGAAAAACATAAAACACAGACAGAGTTGGAA
>NC_068988.1:68889780-68892993 GCF_001194135.2 Octopus bimaculoides | reverse complement strand
ATGTTATCTGTTGGAGTTTCAGCTTTTTTAGCTGCTATTTCTGAACTTCGGTATATGGTGAAGCAAATGCTTGCTGATCCCTTAATTATGTTTATAAATGTATGGGAACTTTTAAATAAGTTCTCCACTGATAATGGTGCTTACATACCGAAGGGCTTGGTAAAAATTATTAATTGTTGATTTATTAATAAATTAATAAATTGATAAATCTTTACCCTTTTAATTTGTAATAATTTATATATATATATATATATTTAGGTAAGTAGAGCTAGCGGTTGGAATAATCATCTAAGGGATAAGAATACCCATTATTGCTAGCAGTATAAATTAACTATGTTAACCCTGGGCACAAGTCAAATGTTGCAACACCACTACATCACATATGAAAAAATGACATTGCTTAAATGGCAGCCATTTTTGGCTTTGCATGCCCATGCTCTTTCCAAACTTGCTCCATAACACACTCAGGAGCTTCAGACCCCACTTCTCTGATTTCTCTATTGATGTTCTCCTTCAACTGCACCAGGGTCTCTGGTTTGCTGATGTAAACCCTCTCTTTCAGGTATCTGGGCTAGTCAAGTCTGGGGAACGTGAAGGCCAGTCAAAGTAAACCTCACACGTTCTTTCAGCAAGATGGGGAACTGCTCATACTGCAAGAGAAACAATGCAGTTGCTATGGCAGTGCTTTGGAGAGAGAATAATCTCCTGCTACAGCAATGTCAACTGGCCTTCATGTTCTCCAGACTTGACTAGCTTGGTCTGAAACTCTTGAGGGTGTTATGGTGTAAGTTTTGGAAAGAGCACAGGCATGCAAAGCTGAAAATGGCTGCCATGTAAGCGATGTCATTTTTCCTATGTGATGTAGTAGTATTGCAAAATTTGACTTATACACATTACTTTGCATTATGTCCTTTACATTGTATCAACATTTCATGCATTTATTTGTATAGTTAAGTACGCTATTAGAAACTGAAACCCATCAGTGACTTTTGGGACATGCTGTGTGTGTGTGTGTGTGTGTCTAAGTATGTATGTATGTATGAGTGAGTGGACAAATGAAAGGATTTCCATCTTGGACTTTCTGTATCTCTCCATTTGGTGTTCCAAAAATGAAAAGGAGTCAGGCTCCCATTAGGGGGCCTCTAAATCTTTAAGTAGCATGGAACTGAATCAAACTGTTTTAAATAATAGAATACTGTATCAACATCATCATCACCATTATCGTCCATATTACATGGGATAACGCCCATTTTCCATGCTGGCATGGGTTGGAAGGTTTAACAGGCGCTGGCCAGCTGGGAAGCTGTCCAGATTCCAGAAATATAAGGCACAGGTACGTCTGTGTGCGTGCACAAGGGGACATCTTTTGTCTTTTATTTGTTTCAGTCATAGAATTGTGGCCATACTGGGGCACCACTTTGAACGGTTTTAGTCAAACGAATTGACCTCAGTACTTATTTTTTAAGTCTGTTACTTATTCTGTTGACCTTCTTTTGCTGAACTGCTAAGTTAGAGTGACACAAACAAACTAACACCAGTTGTCATGTGATGCTGATGAACAGACATAAATACACACACACATATTATCATCATCCTCATAATGATCATTTTAAATTCACTTTTCCATGCTACTCTAAATCAGATACATATAGAGATACATATATACACATATACACACATATGAAACATATACACACATATGAAACATATACATACATGCACTCAGTTGTATGAACAGTAAAGAATAATGGGATTGGCTTAGTGATAGCAAGAGAAGCATCTAAAGTGTTGGACAAGAGTAACATCTTGAAGTATAAATCTTCTGGTATTATTTCATGTCCAGAATATATAATACTGAATAATAATTTATCCCATGCAATTCTAAGGAGTGTTGAGGGATTATGCTTAACATGTAAATGGAAAGTTGTGTTTAATTAGATCTATATATGATCGTTATTAAAATAACAAGATTGAAATAATATTTCAAAGAAAAGTCAAAGTTAGGCGCAGGAGTGGCTGTGTGGTAAGTAGCTTGCTTACCAACCACATGGATCCAGGTTCCATCCCACTGCATGGCATCTTGGGCAAGTGTCTTCTACTATAGCCTCGGGCAGACCAAAGCCTTGTGAGTGGATTTGGTAGACGGAAACTGAAAGAAGCCCGTCATATATATGTATATATATGTGTGTGTGCATGTTTGTGTGTCTGTGTTGTCCCCCCTAGCATTGCTTGACAACCGATGCTGATGTTTTTATGTCCCTGTCACCTAGCCGCTCAGCAAAAGAGGCCGATAGAATAAGTACCAGGCTTACAAAGAATAAGTCTCAGGGTCGATTTGCTCGACTAAAGGCGGTGCTCCAGCATGGCCGCAGTCAAATGCCTGAAACAAGTAAAAGAGTAAACGGGTAGAACAAAGAGTGGTATATATTCCAGCAATCTTTGCTCTGAGTTCAAATTCTGTGAAAGTCAATTGTGTTTCCCATCCTTCTTCCTACTACTACTACTGCCCTCCCCTTCCCTTTCTCTTCTCACCCCTTCCTGTCATCATTGTCAAAGTCACTGTCCCCACTGCTACCACTACCTTAATTTTTCCACATGTGCAAGGATTTGATTGGTTGTTTTTGAAACCCAGCATCTTGTCATATGCTGTTTTCCTTTGCTGTCTCCTTCATACTTATGAGTAACAAATAGAATGAAATTTATTACTTTATTTGAAATGAAGTTCATTATTGTTATTTAGCACTTGGACAACCTCATTCAAGCAAACTATGATCAAAACCTAATTATAAGGACCTTCCTAATTATATAGATGTATTTAAGAGTACATTATCTCAAAAGATTATGACAGCGATGGTGGATTATTTTAGATATCTAATATTAGATGTATTAGATAGTAGCATTTGAAGTGGTGGAAACTTTGCTTGCTATTTTTAACAGATTGGACTATCAGTCAAATTCAATTCCAATACACCTGTCTACTCACACATGCATATGCATTTACATATGAACACAAAATACACACACATATATATCTTAGTGTGAGGTACAGGTAACTCCTTCTTCTTCTTCTTCTTCTTCTTCTTCTTCTTCTTTTTCTTCTTCTTCTTCTTCTTCTTCTTCTTCTTCTCCTCCTCCTTCTCTCCCCTTTCTTCTTTGTCTCTGCACCCCTCCTACACCTCCCCTTCCCACTTCTCCCCTCCCCCCTTATCCCCC
>NC_068988.1:68885911-68889690 GCF_001194135.2 Octopus bimaculoides | reverse complement strand
CTCCCCCTCCTCCACTATCCCCTCCTTTCTTCTCTGGCATGACTTTTCTCCATCTCATAGTTTGCTATAATTGATGGATTACTGCCACATTAATCCATAAGACCCAGTTAGCATTGACATTTTCTGCATCAGTCTGGTTCCGACATCTCCCTTCCAGAGATACAACTACTTCAAACATTAGTTTCTAAATTTTATGCATTCCATAAACTTGAAGTAAAAATAGGAGCCATTTTGTCTTCATGGTTGAACAGTTCAGTTAAAGAATTATATACAGAAGTGAAAGGAAAAAAACAATATTTTTGCTCCAACAATTCCTAAGAAGATTTAGAAATTTTGCTATCCATTCTACACTTCCACACTATGATAAAGTATCTATTTGTGAGTGTATTCGTATATATGTAATTATTTGTCAGTGTGATCATTGGGGAATTACTCTGAAACAAGAAAAAAAAATATGAAATAAATTGGTTTTATGTTTGCTGTTGCATATTTCTATCATTCAACAAAAAGTTTTTTCATATTATAATAATTGTGAATTATAATTTTGATTGAAATAATTGGTTAAATGGGAATTGATTTTATTATTGATTACTTTGAATTAATTGGTTAAATAGGAATTGATTTAATTATTTCTTAAAAGTTTTCTTCTTTTAAAAATTTCTTTAAAAAATTATACTAACTTGTCTCTTCAGAGAATCACATTGAAGTTTGTATGTAAATGGTAAGACTTCCACAAAAGTCTGTAAAAACTTCATGAAGTGACTATCAGTCTGATAAAGACAGAAATACTGGGACAAGGTACTGAGCAATCTCTTACTACTACCATCAACAGCTACAGTTGCAAGAAGAAGAAGGGAGGAGGAGGCAATTCCAAGCTCAGGGTAATCCTTGGCTACTCAACCATAGACAATGTCTTTCTTGAGCCTGAGATTAACAGACAAACTGTAAAAGTTACTTTCAGTTTTAGCCAGGCTAGCAGCAAATGTCTGAGAGAAAAGTAGGCTAACAGTGCATGCAAAAGCTGCAGTCTACAAAGCTTGCACTCTCAGAATACTGCTTTATGATACTGTAAAGCATCTCTTTCAGACAAGAGCAGCATCCCAGTGACTTCCAGCAATGTGATCTGAGACAAATTCTGAATATCAAGGGAAATGATCAAGTCACCAACAATGAGATCCTAGCACATGCCAAAGTACCAAGCCTTCTTATGCTACTATAATAGTCAGTTCACCATTGGCTGGGCACATACACAGCAAGCAAGATGGGAGGATTTAGAAAAGCACGTGGTATGGGGAACTGGTCCCTGGTAAGAGAACACAAGGGCAGTCCCATCTATGTTCCAAAGATATCGATAAGAGAGACACAAAGTGTATTTACATGAAAGTTGAAATGTGGGAAAATATTGTTGGTGATCACTCCCACTGGTAACTGGAACTTGGCAAGGGTTTGAAAAGATGACAAAAAAAAAGACAAAGAAGAAAAACAAAGTCAATAGGAAAATAGCACTGGCACAAAGATGGCAGGCAGTGCTTCAAATGAAATTACTGTAGCCAGGACTCTCACTCACGTGTAGGTCTCTACAGTCACAGCAGATGCTGTTCTGCCAATAAGATCAAAACAAAACTTTCCTGGCAAGGATTCACCATCTCACAAAACAGGTGCCTTTTAGAGAAGAGTCTTCTGAAAATATTCTAAGGCCATACCTCCTTACCCAAAACACATCACATACATATGTATAATATATAATATTTTCAAGTTTTGGCACAGGACCAGCAATTTCAAGGGTAGGGAGTAATTCGATTACATCAAACCCAGTGCTCCACTGGTACTTATTTTATTGAGCCTGAAAGAATGAAAGGCAAAGTCAATCTTTGTGAAATCTGAACTCAGGACAGAAATATGGTTGAAATGCTACTAATCATTTTGCCAGCTCACCACCTCACATGTATAATACATGTTATCATTTTATCCCATCCCTGTCCCCTTTCTATGCTGACAAAGCTTGAGCCAATATAAGATATCAAGATTTTGAGTAGGTACCCTGCATATTGTGATTCACCTTCTAAAACACTGCCTCAGAAAACCATGCAACCTATGCCAGCATATAAAAGGCTGCTGAGTGTATGTGTGTGTGTGTGTGTGTGCCTGGGAGTGTATGTGTATGTGTGTGTATATAAATATATATATGTGTGTGTGTGTGTGTGTAACTGATTATATGTTGTCTCAGTAATTGTGAGATAAAATCTATATCAACAGGAGCAACACTGTTGATATTGAGAAGTAGTCATATATTACAATGAGGACAGTGTATGTATTATATACTTTTTAAAATTAACAAAGACTGTGAGCATAATACCTGTCAAATTTTTTTTACCCAAGTGTATACATGCACATTAAATGTATGACACATTTGTATGTGTATATAATAGGATTAGTATGATGGTTTATATAATAATACTTTAGTAGAGATTGATATTAGTCCAACAGAAACTAAGGATATGAATATTTATGTCAGTGAATATAGTTTATGAAGATTACATAGTAACAAACATCATTCCTACAATATAATAATGTATCTGTCAATATAAATACATATTCTGTTGATACTCAAAAAATTCTGGAAGAAGAAATGAAAATGAAAAAAAAAAAAAAGAGAGAAAGAATTCTAATACAAAAAATGATTTCAGAAGAAATATTTATTGAAACTTTTGCAAACTGTAAACAAGCAATTTTCATGTGAAACTGTGTTTCACCTGCAGTGAAAAACATTGCAGACAGATAATTACAGAATCAATTAGTACTCATCTGTAAGTGGAATATTTAGAGAGAATTAACAAGTCCAATGATGACATAATTATTGAGCCAAGAGTTAACATGGTAATTGAACAAATACTAAGCATAGATATTGAGCTACCAGCTAATATGATTATTGAGCCAACAGTTAAAACAATTATTGAATCAATAGGCAGCATTATTACTGAGCCAAGAGTAAACATAATTATTGAAATAATAATTAACAATTATGGGTACAACAATCAACAAAATTAAATGAGCCAATAATTAGCATAACTAATGAGCCAACAATGTAACTTATCCCATCATATTTTTGTTTCTTTTGTTTTTCTTTCGGTCCTACCATTTATTCCATGTCATTTGAGGCCTCACTGGCTTTTGCATAGATGTTTCCAAGATGTTACTGCAAACATATCTCTCTATCTGATTCTGGACCACCTACTGGGTATTGCTGACATATACTTTTCCATGAAGAGAACAATGTTAGGAATTTGGACTCCAAAAGCAAAGGAATAGAACAGGTTCTGCAAGGAAACCCATGTAGCATTCTGTCAGTTTATTCCTGCTCGTATAATACATAACTTAGAAGCAGTACTACGGATGTACCAACACACATGAGCTTGAGGCATGGCTGACCTCACGCACTTCACATGAGGAATTCCAGAAGGAGGTCCATGAGACCACCACAGAGATGCTTCCAGGAAAAAGAAAAATTCAGCAAGAATTGGAAAATGGATTATAGCAGTGACTCAATCAATTCCTAGCGATATTTGAAGGAATTTTTATATTCTGAAATATTATTATTATATCAGACAATAGATAATTGAATTAAAACACTTATTATGGTCCACTCTGCATTGTTATGTCATTGAAACACATATTTCACACACACACACACATGCACACGCACACGCACACATACACACACATATATGGAACAAAAACGCAGAGGGCATTAAAAGATTCGGACAGATAGATGACACAAA
>NC_068988.1:68882735-68885901 GCF_001194135.2 Octopus bimaculoides | reverse complement strand
AGAGGGCATTAAAACATTCGGACAGATAGATGACACAAAGGCCGACAAGAGAAACAACAATTAGAAGGACAGGCAAAAAAAGACAGGTCATTCTTGGCTTTCTTTCATCAGAACCAGAAGTCATGACCATTTCAGACAGTTACACTTGAGATGGTTCGTTCTGATTGTCCTTGAAAAAGTCTAAGTGAAGAGCATTAGACCCCTTTGTAAGAAAGTTAATGAATGCGTACAGCAACAAAGATGGAAAAAAAAACAAACAAGCAAAAAAACGGAGAATATAGTACACAGTTACGAATACAACAAGAAATAACAACAGGCATCTTTCCACTGAGAACGATTCAAATTGAGTTGGCGTATCTGAAGTAAAAGCCTAAAGGCAGGGACATGGGAGATGGACACAAGACGTGTTCAGGGTCGGCAGTCAGGCCAAGAAAGAAAGATCATGGCTGGCTGGAAACCGATCACGTGGAAGGAGGAGAGATTGGTAGGGACAGTGGGATTGGAGGATTAGAAAGAAAATCAAAGACAAAGGGAAAGATGCAGGGGAAATAAATGAGTGGGAAATAGTGGGAGTCAAAGAAAGAGAGGGCCAAGAAATGTGAGAGAGGGGGAAAGAGAGAAAGGAAGAAAAATAAGAGGAGGAAAAAAGATATACACACACACACACACACACACACACACACACACACATATTTATATATATGAAAGAGCAGACAAATAATATGGATCTCATCCATAATTTGAAAGTGACACCGACTCTTCTCTTGGATCATGACATGGTGACCATGTATGGACCAAAGGAAACCATAGATATGCAGCCTACAAGAAATTCTCAAAATCTTTCCAGCTTGAACTTCCTTAAGGCAAACTGAAAGCAAATTGAGAAAGAGACCCTCAAACAAAACTGGCCTAAATGTCTCTCCTCACCTGACGTCGACATGAAACTTCAACAATTCATGTCTGTAATGCAAGTCACATGTTACAAATGTGTCCCACAGAGAAAGCCCACTGTACACAAGAACAAAATCCCCAAGGAGAGGAAAATTCTTATGAGATAGCATACAAAAATTTCAAATTGCCTAAACAAACAAATTGAAAGCAGTGAAAAATCCCACCTGAAAATACAACTGTTGGAAATTGAAAAAATCTGCAACTCACCCATGAAAATGAAAGAGCAGACAAAGAAGCTTAGGCTATAGACAATATAAAATCTAACCCCAGAGCCTTCCACAAGCTTGCCAAAGAAACAGCCTCAGTGCACTGCAGTGTAGGGCCACTCCTTGAAAAAGATGGTCCACTCACAGGAAACCCAATGAGGATAAGTGAAATGAGCAATTCAAAAGTGTTTTCACTCCACCCATAGGACACTTGCAAGTCAGCAATCCAGCTGACTTTTTTTACTGCTGCATATATAAAAACAGAGGCAGTGATGATTGATTACATCAATATAAAAGAAGACGATGTAATAAGGGCTATAGATGAAATGAACTTGAACTCAGCTACTGGCCCTGTTGGATTCCCAGCAATCCTTCTAAAAGCATGTAGGTGAGTCCTATCAAGACCACTGCAGTCCTTTCAGAGCTTCCTTGCAACTGGCAAACTTCTAAGCAAGCTGAAGGAAAGTAAAATATGTTCTATTTATACATGAGGCAGCAGAGCAGAGGCCAAAAACTACAGACCTATCTCGCTGACCTTGCACACCAGGAAAGTCATGGAATGAATAGTCAGAAGAAAACTAATCACTTTCCTTGAGGAAAATGAATTGATGACTGACACCCAACATGGTTTCTGACCAGGAAGAAGTTGCCTGACTCAGCTCTTACAACACAATGACTGGGTGTTGAAACAGCTGCTCAACCACTCAAATGTGGAAGTGATATATCTCGACTTTGCAAAGGACTTTGCTAAAGTCAATCATGGAATGATATGTCACAAACTGCATGATCTCGGCATAATCAGGAAATTGGGTGAATGGCTGCATGACTTTCTGAGGGATAAAAAGCAAGTGGTAGTACCCAATGGGGCCACCTCCAATGACACGCAAATAGTGAGCAGTGTTCTGCAAGGCACTGTTGTGGGACCACTACTGTTCCTAAATAGTTCATACTACTGTTCATACTCTCAGATATGCCCTTAGGCACACAGAGAGCCATGATCACAAGTTATGCAGATGGTACGGAAGTCTCACATGTGATACAGAACTCTGAAGACACTATGCACCTACAATGTGAGTTGGATAAAATATACATATGGGCTGAAAAGAATAGCACGCAGTTTAATACTGAATAGTTTCAAGCCTTGTGCTATCAGCATGCAAAACTAAATACAATACCAATTAAATACGCTGGACCTGGAGGGATTGCAATTCCAGAGACACAGTCAGTGTGAGACCTGGGCATTTGCATGAGCAATGATGCATCCTTCCATGTGCATGTTGCTAAGTTGGCAATGAAATGCAGGCGGCTGACCGGATAGATTCTTAGAACTTTTAGAACAAGAGATTGGGAAACCATGATGGTCCTCTGGAGGACACTTGTCCTAAGCCACTTTAGCTATTGCTCCCAGCTATGGTCACCAACCAGTGCCAAACTAATTGCAGAACTCGAAGCAATCCAATGAAGCTACATGAAGATAACCTCTATGCAGCATATAAACTACTGGGAAAGACTCAAGAGATCAAGACTCTATTCCTTAGAGCATAGGTAAGAAAGATATGCCATAATATACATCTGGAAGATCCTGGAGGGACTTGTCCCAAACTTTGGCATCGAGAGTTACACTAATGCTAGAACAGGGTGCCAATTCCAAATTTGCCATGAAGATATAAGACAACAGCCTGGGCTTTAGGGAATCACAGCCCTTCAATATCTTCCCGAAGGATCTGTGAGACCTGCATGGGGTGGAAGTAGGTGTTTTCAAAATGAAACTGGACCTCTTACTGTCAAGTGTTGCAGGTTAACCAACTTCACAGCAGGAAGTGCAAATGAGGGCAGCAGCATCAAACACCCTCATGCACCAAATATCAATTTCTAAAAAGAATTAGTGAAGTAAAATTATGTAGCAACACCAAATGGCAGTGCCTCAGCATGGCCACAGCTTATGAGCTGAAACTAGATCACATCAAACCAAATCATATATGTATATATATATATATATATATATATAT
>NC_068988.1:68866744-68882295 GCF_001194135.2 Octopus bimaculoides | reverse complement strand
TATATATATATAAACATAATTAAGGGATCAGCAAGCATTTGCTTCACCACATACCGAAGTTCAGAAATAGCAGCTAAAAAACCTGAGACTCCAACAGATAGCATTACTTGTAACTCACAAAGGCAAAAACAAGAAGAATATATATATATTATAGCCTCAGATCAACCAAAGCCTTGTGAGTGGATTTTGTACATGGTAACTGAAAGAAAACTGTCGTATATATGTGTATATTTGTGTGTGTGTCTGTGTTTATACCCTCACCATCGCTTGACAACCGATGTTGCTGTGTTTATGTCCCTGTAACTTACCAGTTTTGGAAAATACACTAATAGAATAAGTACTAGGGTTACAAAGAATAAATCTTGGGGTTGATTTGTTCGACTAAAGGCAGTACTCCAGAATGGCTACAGTCACATGACTGAAACAAGTAAGACAATAAAAAAACTATGCCATTTTAATACCGAGCAATGCCGGATATCGCTGCTAGTTTGTATGTATATATATATATTATATATATATATATGTGTAGAAAGAGGAGAGATATGTCAGGCTTCTTTAAATCTTTTCAACCAAATTCATGTAGAAGGCTTTCATTGGTCAATAGTTATAAAAGAAAACACATGCCCAAGAAACATTGCTGTGGGACTGAACCAGAAGTCATGTGGTTGAGAGGTGAATTTCTTAACTGCACTGCCATATTTCTACTAATGTATCCCCACCTCATTCTCTCTCTCACTCTCACTTTCTCTTTTCTGTTTTTGTTCCCTTTCTCTCTCTTTCTCCTCCATTGTATGCCTGTATCTGTGTTCAGTGATACTTCCTTCATTAATAAAGGTCATCTCAATATTCCTCTGTGTCTGTGAGACATGGACACTGACAGCAGAAAACGAAAGAAGAATCCAGGCTATGGAGATGAAATGTTTCAGGAGACTTTTGGGAATATCATACAGAGATCATGTCACAAATGAGGAAGTGAAAAGAAGAAAGCAGGCAATAGGGCCTTATGAGGAACTTCTAACCTCAGTAAAGAAGCACAAGCTCAGGTGGTGTGGGTATGTCACATGCTCATCAGGGATGGCCAAAACAATCCTTCAGGGAACAGTTAAAGGTGGCAGATGCAGAAGCAGACAGAAAAAGAAGTGAGAAAACAACATCTGTGAGTGGACAGGCTTAAAGATGCAAGAAACGGTGTGAGAAGCAGAAGACAGAGATGAGTGGAGGGCTCTGGCTGCAAAGTCATCAGTTGTGCCCCAGTGGTTATCCAAACACGGGATATGTAATATAATGTAATAGTTTGATGAAGATTTTACTGCTATGTTTAGCAGGGCAAGCAATGACATAGAGGCTTTTGTAGAATTGTATGACTCAAGTGAAAAGTTGATACTACTAGAAGCAGCTTGACTGACCTTGTAGGGAGTTGGTGTGTTGAGTTGTATGATTTGAGCAACAATTTGTTGCTATTTCTAGCAGACTGATTGACTTTGCATAAGCTCATTTGTTGATTCCTCACTGGAAAGTTTATACAGATGAGATTTATTTCTGCCATTAGAATATTAATAAACTGGCAGAAATTTGAAAATTAATCTTTCTATTGACACAGTTGTGTGTCTGAAAGTGAGGCTTTCTACAGAAATTCTTGAAGTGCTGATATTTCTGTCTCGAACAGATGCAACTATTTTCAACTTCCTTTTCTTTAACATGGCAATTATATTGAATTATTAATAGAAAATGCTGGGAATTAGCAAAATCATTAGAACATCAAAAATGCCTTGGGGTATTTATTCTAGTTCTTTACATTCTTTGTTCATATTCTGCCAAAGCCAATTTTTCCCTTTGCTTTGTATACATTCAGGATTAGAAAATAAGGTGTGGCTGTGTGGTAAGAAGCATGCTTCCCAAACACAAGGTTTCAGGTTCTGTCTCACTGTGTGGCACCTTGGGCAAGTGTTTTCTAGTATAGCCTTGGGTCGACCAAAACCTTGTGAGTGGATTTGGTTGATAGAAACTGAAAAGAAGCCCATCATATGTGTGTGCTTGTGTATGTATGTATGTGTGTGCCTGTTTTATATTTTTTTTATGATGAGGAATTCTGTACATTATTTACATTATTTAGATTGGACAGATATGTGACCTCATCTTGTTTGTTGTTACCATGTTTTAGCTGATTTACTCAGCCTTCATCAAGTGTTCTGGTGGAATTTTGGACCCAATTCTGGGTTCTCATTCCTAAGGTACTTCGTTTGCTGATGTTATTATTATTATTATTACTATTTATTCAAGACACTGTATGGAATTGAATTCGGCCTAACTTCAGCTCCATACCAATTAGATAATACTGTTCTATATTTTAGAGGTGAGGAATTCTGCACATTACTTACATTATTTACATTTGACGGATATTTGTCCTCATCTTGTATGTTGATACCACAGTGTTTTGACTGATTTACTCTCCAGCCTTCATCAGGTGGAATTTTGAACCCAACCCTGGGTTCTCATTCCTAAGGTATTTGTTTTGCTTATGTTATTATTATTATTATTATTATTATTTGTGTGTGTGTGTCTGTGTTTGTTCCCCACCACCACTTGACAAGCGGTGCTGGTGTGTTTATATCCCTGTAAGTTAGCGGCTAGGCATAAGAGACTGATAGAATAAGTACGAATCTTTAAAGAAAGAAATAAGTGCTGGAGTCAATTCGTTCAACTAACTAAAAATTCATTAAGGTAGTGCCCCAGCATGGCCGCAGTCTAATGACTGAAACACGTAAAAGATAAAAACAGAGATAGTGACAAGTGCAGTTAAATCTTTATCTGAGTGTTTCTCTTTCCCACTAACTCAGAATCAGATCTTCTGACAAACATAGGAGAGGTGAGCGTGGGGCTTGCATCTTCTTTACATCTGTTATATAATAAATACCATCTAGAGATCATGGTGGATGTAGACAAATATGATAGACAGTGCAGAATGAAAGAGTTAAAAAAGTTACGTAATGAAACAGAATACCTAATTAGTAAACCCTCATCTTGTTTTTTTTTTATCTTTTATGTGTTTCAGTCATTAAACTGTGGCCATGCTGGGGCACTGCCTTGGACAATTTTTAGCTGAATGTATCAATTCCAGTACTTTCTTTTTAAAGCCTCATACTTACTCTGTCAGTCACTTTTGCTGAACTGCTAGATTACAGGGACATAAACACAACAACGCTGGTTTTCAAGTGGTGGTGGGGACAAACACAGACACAAAGAAACACACACACAAAGAAACACACACACATACGATGGGGTTCTTTCAGTTTCCGTCTACCAAATACATTTATGGTTAGTCTGAGGCTATAGTAAAAGACACTTGCCCAAGGTGCCATGCAGTGGAACTGAACCTGGAACCATGTGGTTGGAAAGCAAGCTTCTTACCACATAGTCATGCCTGCACCAATAAAAAGGTAAATAAGGAGCTTCTATGTGTTTATTGAATTTCCAGAAATACAAGATACATGCCAAATCATCCTTAAATCTCATCCCTCAATTTCAAATAAGAAAGATGCATTGGTTAATGTACTCCTAGACATACCATGTTTGTAAAAAGATCCTTGTGATAGTCATGGCTGGGATGTATGATGAGAGATTGCTGGTCTGTTTCATCAAAGCTTATTTAACCCTTTGGTATTCTGATTACTTTCTCAAATGTGATGCTTATTCATATTATTTTGAATTACTCAGGTATTGTCTTGTACCTTTAAGATCTCAATGTCAGTGTATATTTTTAGAATGACATTGTAGGGTAGGTATGCAATGCCGGATCTGGCCAGCTTGATCATAAAACAGATATAATATATGGGCCAGATGTGGCTGTTTTAAATGCTAAAGGGTTAGGGGTTAAGCATTAACTACCTCACTTATTTTCCACTCATCTGTAACTATTAACTACATTTGTACTGCTACAACTGTTCCATAATTTGCAACACTATAACAAATGCATACATGCCCACACGTGCAGTGTACAGAAACTCATTTCTCTTGATTCTTCACTAAGTTAATACAGGCTGTATGCATATCTGCCATTAGAATATTGATAAGCTGACAGAAATTTGAATATTAATCTTTCCAGGTTAATTTGGATGTGCTAATTAATATATGTTACAAAGGCTACTTCTGTCACTAATAGCTAATTTATACACAGCCTGCCAGCTTTTCACTACATCACTGGCTGTTTGGCCAGTATTCTATATAGATTTGACTGATTTTCTCTCTGGCATTTGGTGTTTGGCTTCCAACTGCTGATGATCTACAATATGGTGAAATCACATGATATGGTAATGCCATTCACTAGTGCTGACAAAAATTAGTCAACTGACATAGAATTTTGATGCTGGTGATTTTCTGTGCTTGAGAAGACACATCAAATTTAGTTGAACCATGGCCATTGCCAGCGCTGGTGATGCATGAATGATACCCGTTGCCAGTGACATGTTAAAAGCACCTGTACCGATGACATATTAAAGGCACCCAGTACACTCTTTGGAGTGGTTGGCATTGATAAGGGCATCCAACCACAGAAATCACACCAAAACAGACTGGAGCATGATGCAGCTCTTCCAGCTTTCTAGTTCCAGTCAGACTGTCTACCTTATGCCAGCATGGAAACGAGAATACTAAAAATGAACCCACCCACACTCAAAAATTAAGTAAAAAAACAGGAAAAATCCAGAATCCTTGTCCTGTACCAAATTGATCCCAAAATCTAATCAGTTTGTGCCAGTCACGAGGCTAGACAGCCCTGAATGTTTCATCTGAATCCATCCAGACGTTCTTGAGATATCTTGTCCACGGACAAACAAACAAACATGACTGAAAACAATACTTCCACCTTTGCTAAGGGAATAATAACACTTTCTACTATAAGGGAATAATAACACTTTCTACTATAAGGGAATAATAACACTTTCTACAATAGGTAGAAGGCCTGAAATTTGGGGCAGGGGGATAGCCGGTTACATCGACCCTAGTACTCAACTGGTACTTAATTTATCGACCCTGAAAGGATGAATGGTAAAGTAAACCTTGGTGGAATTTGAACTCAGAACATAGTGGCAGAAGAAATACGGCTAAGCATTTAGCCTGGTGTGCTAACGAATCTGCCAGCTTGCTGCCTTAGCAGTAGTAGTAGTAGTTATAATAATAATTTTCCAGATTGTTTACTGCAGCCTAAGCAAAACATCCAGGTTAGGATAGAGTTGCTAATTTATATAGCATACACAATATATACTTACATATTTGCAAATACATTCATAAATATATACAGGGAGCAGTGAATAAACTGTTGTTTAGATAACGCAAAAATGAAAATAACACTGACATCTCATTTTAACAGATATATTTACCAAAATTACATAAAAATATCTTGAAATACTAAAGAGTAAATTTATTCAATAAAATACCCATTAGTTTCAATCACGGCCTCGTGCAACTCTTCTGGATGTTCTCTTTGTTTAAGTTGGTGAATGCTGCCATAATCCTTGCCTTCAGTTCATCTTTGGTGTTACAAGGAGTTTTGTTGGTCTCTTGCTCAACTGCATAATAATCAAGGGGGTTGCAGTCTGGCCAGATGTTAGCGATGATGTGGTCGAAGAAATTGTCTGACAGCCATGACTGGGTTCTCCTGCTTGTGTGGCATGGTTCAGAGTCCTGTTGTCAGACATAGGGCATTCCATCAGCCACTCTCTTGATCCAGAGTGGCACTACCTCCTCCAGGCACTTGATGTAGGCCTCCATGTTGAGTCTGAGGCCATGTTGAAGGATGAATGGAGGCATAACGTCACCATCACTAGTGATCACTCCAAACACCATGATCAAACATTCATGACTGGATGTTTGATTTTTATCACTTTCAGTACATGTTCTCAAATTGCACTGTCCTGAGATTGACACCCAAACACTCTGAAAAGTTTGTATGGGAGTTTCCATCCTGAATGCCAAGTTGTACAGCATGTCGTTTCCAAATTTCTGGCTGAGTGAATTTCATCATGGTGTTGTTTTTCTCAAAGACAGTGCCCAACTAACCCTACTATACTGTGTAGTCAACGAAATCAAAAGCAAACAATGTGCGTGTGCAAAATTAAAAATATGAAATGGTGACAATTTACCCATCACACCCTGTACATGTGTGGTTGGCGTTAGGAAGGGCATCCAACTGTAGAAAATCTGCCAAATTAGATTGGAGCCTGGTGTTGCCATCCGGTTTCACCAGTCCTCAGTCAAATCGTCCAACCCATGCCAGCATGGAAAGCGGACGTTAAACGATGATGATGATGATGATGATGATGTATATGCATATAAATTTATATGTGAAGGCACATGGCTTAGTAGTTAAGGTGTTGTATTCATGATTGTGAGATTATGGGTTTGATTCCCAGACCAGGCATTGCATTGTGTTCTTGAGCAAAGCACTTCATTTCACATAGCTATGCAATCATTTCATCATCTGATATGTGGCACATTGTGCACCTATTCAGATAATGTTGATTTCATGGATGGAGTGAGCTTATGTGAACACAAACATTTGATCACTATAAGCAAATCATCTTGTTTGGCAAGAAATTACTGAACCCACATATGTCGTCTAACAACGGGAGAGTCCATGATAGATTTATATATACTCATATAGAAACATTTGTACATGCAAACATACATACATCAAAACACTTGCACACGTACATAAGCAAATATGCTTATATTTCTTGATGTTTTGCCATACAGCTCTTTCTTTTTCTTCTGTATTTGCTAATAATTCACAAATATCTGCAATTATTAAGCAATTACTGATATGCTAAGCAGGTTGTTTTAATAATTAAAAATTTACTAATGAGTATAACTATCATAATTTTAGCTCCAGCTTTTATTTTACACTTTCTGTGAAATTGGACAAAATAGATTGTTATAAATAAATATTTATACAATTTCTCCTCAGGCAGTCAAAGGGGAAACATTCTGGTTGATTTCACTGCCTCTTTTTCTGCTCATGAAGAAACATTTTAAAACATTTGCTTAGGTATTGGTCTACAATATTTCTTTGTCTGTACAGTCTCCTGTAAACTCTTGTACTTCCTTTAGATTAGATATACTCCATAGTATAGTGAATGTGTTTCCAACTCATTTGGCATTTTGATTCAGTTTGAAGCAAAAGACAATGATTTCTAAAAACCCTATTCATAATGTAGGCTAACATACATTATAACTTTAACAATATTAACAAATAAATGAAGTAAAGAATATAGAATGTTAGCAAAATTTGTGTGCAGGGATATATGGGAAAATCTCATCCATGTAGTATATATACAGTCCTATAAATAAGAGTCTTTAGAGTGAGAATAGATAGAAATTATCGAAATGGCAGCATACTTTTATTGAAAAAAAAAATCAATGCTTGGTAGAAATCTTACACTGTATAAGCAACAAAATCTTCCAGTATCATTCATACCATTAGAACCCATTGTGACAAAAAATATTTGTAAATTTAATACAAAATAACAACAAAAGTCCTTCCTTAGTTTGGCTTGTCATGTGTAAATTAAGGAGAAATAATTAATTTTTAGGACATAGATTCATAAGCTTCTTTTTCTATTAGTTGAGATTAAAGATTTCCTTAGGACCACTGATTTCTACTAAAAACAAAAACAAAAAAAATGTTAATCATGACACTAGTAAGATTCCAACTCTGAATGCATACTATTGATAAATATTGTAAAATGTATATAACAATAATATTTTTTTAACATAAAATTGAGCTATAGGCTAGACTAAACATTGACCTAGGCTGGATCTAGCATGTAAGCCATATGTTTGACACCCCTGCACAATTACGTAATTTAATTTTATGTTTCTTTGAAGGATTAAAACTAATAAATCAAAACTGAATATGAGTAATACTAATACCACTAACCTGTGACCATTGAATTGTACCAACTGATTTCTACCATTTACCCATACTCTGACTACAACTACTGAATTATACCACTGACCACAACCACTGACATATACCACTCAATCATATCTCTGCTACCAATGATTTCTATCACTGACCACTATCATTAAGCCATGTGACTGACACTTGCCACTGACCAATACCATACACATCTACTACTGACTACTACATAACATTTAACACTAACCCATGACACTAACCCTTATAACTGGGCCTACCAGTGATCCATATGCTGACCAATACCACTGACATAGCTTAGACTAGGTGACTCTGTAGGAGAACTAATAAACTTATGAGCAACATTATATATGGCCAGTCAATGCTCTAGGAAGAGTTGTGAAACTGCATTCAAATCTTATCTCATTGTCTTAAAATAAGGGAAAGAAACAGATAATTCAGTCTAATTATCATGTATATATTCTATTGGTTTTACTGAGTTCTATATACCTACCAAAGGTGGAAAAGTTTCTTTATAATCATTTTGTTTTTGCAAATTACAAGTTTATAACTGAATCTGGTTGAAATTTTTTTCAAATCTAATAATGCGTCCTCAGAAATACTGATTAAGTCATATTGAAGTTGTATTAGTCGTAGTAATTACCCGCAGTTTGTATTCGTTTACTTGTTTCAGTCATTGCACTTTGCCCATGCCAATACTTATGCCAGAGTTTTATGTGCAACAGTAACCCATCTTGTGATAACAACCACTGCTAGATTTTACCTCCTCTACCCAATAAAAAGTTAGGGCAGTCATGATTGGGTTGTCTTTGACTATAGATCACCTATGTCAGAGCTGACCAGGGGCTAAATGGCAACACATAAAAATTGTATTTCTTCATTGGTAAAGAAAATAAATAAATATCTCACATGTTTTATTGGTTCTGTTCATGACAGATCTCTGTTATAAATCTAACAGAAGCAAAGAGATTACTATGGCTACCCTACATCATCGAGCACTGTCATCGTTTATTTTCTCAGTTTTACTCATAGTAAAATACGTTTTTATTTTTCCCCTGTTTTTTTTTACTATCTAATCTATCAGATATTGCATCTATTTCTCTTGTAGTTGTGACACAGGTCTCTGAATGATTCCTTTTAGCTGACCTCTGAGAAAACGTTTAGCTTCACTAGAAGATTTCACTTTCTTTGAAATATTTTGGGATAATCTTCTTAACTTCTATACACACACATGTGATGTGAATTATTTGTTACTTGATAATTTATTCACAATTGCAGTATTGTACAATGGCAATTGTTTCTATGATTTTCCTATATCCTATTCAAGTTTTGCAGCAAAGCTTAATAGGAAGTCTGAGAAGATTTTGATTCTTGTTAAAGAATTTTACAATAATAAGATATAGCATGATTAAATCTTCTCTTTATAATGAGACAAAACTAATAGAAACTGTTCCATGATTTATTTTGGAATATTTGTTTGCATATTCTTGATAAAGAGAATCATTATTTGCCTATCTAATATTCCTTTTGATAATTAGAATTATTATTTACTTATAAAATATTCCTTACGAAATGAATTCATGGATATTTCAATTTCTTTCAACAGAGCGTACTTCGTGATTTACTGTTGTTAAATGTATTGACTCAGTTGAATAATGTTTCTTATTTTAGTTTATATATATATATATATATATATATATATATACATGTATATGTAATTGTTGAATACTTGAATTGATTCTAATCTTGAAATGCTATTTGTTAGTAGTGTAAGAAATTCATTTTAAACATTTACTAAAAGCTAGTCTTTAGTAAAAGACTGATTCAACATCCTGGGGGGCTTGCTTTCAAGGGCTATGTCAATCATATTAAAACCAATTATAATTCAGTCTGGTAATATTGATCTTTGGGGACTATTAAGTTAAAGAACATAAATAGACGTTACAGCAACATAGACAGTAATACATGCAGATACATTCACACTCACACACACACACACATCATATATATTCTTTCATTCTTTTATTCTTTCACTTGTTTCAGTCATTTGACTGTGGCCATGCTGGAGCACCACCTTTAGTTTTAAAAAATCGACCCCAGGACTTATTGTTTGTAAACATAGTACTTATTCTATCAATCACTTTTGCCAAACTGTTAAGTTATGGGGACATAGATATAACAGGCTTCTTTCAGTTTCCGTCTACCAAATCCATTCACAAGGCTTTGATTCACCTGAGGCTATAGTAGAAGACACTTACCAAGGTGGAATGCAGTGGGACCGAACCTGGAATCATGTGGTTGAGAAGCAAGCCTCTTACAAAACAGCTGCTCCATATATATATATGTGTATGCACATCTATCTATCTGTATGTTTGTGTGTGTGTGTGTGTGTGTGTGCTCAGTTATCCTCAGTATCAAGAATATTATTACTCATGAAAATCACCAACAGCCCATTTCCAGTTGTAACTTTTGAGATCCTGAATCTTGGCCACATGCCAGGTATATATGATAAACTCCATCATGTATAAGGTAGAAATAACAGCAGAACTTCAAGATAACTTCATTGGATAGAAGAATTACATTGGGTTGTGTGAAGGGGGTTTAAAAAACATGTATGCCATCCACTTATCTTCTTACCAGCACATCAACAAAAGTAATGCAACTAAGTTGGCTGGCTGTGTGTGGAGACTAACTCTACACCACCTAAAATTAAGTGGATAATTGTGGAGAAATCCAAGCCATATGTTAATAGATGTAAGAAAGGCAGCTTATGCATAGCTGCAAGATCTCATATTCTTAGATCTATGGTGTTCTACATGACCATCCTTTCTGATCATGGATTTACTGAAAGAATACCCAATCTAACTGGGTTTAATTGGACCCTTCCACCCTCCTGGACATAATGAACTACAACAAATATCATTGATTGAGAACTTTCTTCCACTGTCTTACCTATATCTCTCCAATGATGGAATACCCAGCTTACAGAATCTTCGCTCAACACAATGCTCCAATAACTGGGATATCCCAGAGACAGCTGTCAGAGACTATTATTTTTCCTATCTTTAACCATTCATTAAGTAGCTAAATTAGACTGAATTAATTTAAATTAAATATCCTTGTCATATCTTGCTTAATTGTTTACCTTTCTTCACTACTTTAACACAAACACACACACAAACACATGCGCATACATATACATGAGGTGGTATCGAAGAGTTCCTGAACTAATTAATTACCTAAGTTTTAACATGAATTCCCTCAGAATAGTCACCTTGTGCAGCAATTCACCAGTCCCAACATTCCAGATTACATATGTAATCTGGCTTGGAAGTAATTTTCCATAAACAAGTTGAGGACCTTTTTGCAATTCACTCTTGATCTTGACAACAGTGTTAAAACAGCGACCTTTGAGCAGCATTTTCTTTTTTCATAAGAGATGGAAATCTGCAGGTGCTAAATCTGGCAAATAGGGTGGGTGTGGAAGTGATACCATGTTGTTTTTAGTAAGAAACTCACAAGTGAGGAGAGCTCAGTAACGGTGCATTGTCGTCATGAAGAATCCGGATGTTGGGATTGCCTGCCTGGACCTATATGACAGACCAACAACATTAGCAATGTTGTTGATTTTCGTCCGATGATCCTCATGCACCAGCTGATGAATTTTCTCCTCATTTCCGGTGGGGTGTGGTAGGGGGATGCCCGTGGCTGGTCTTCCAAGTGTGAGAGTTTAGATCTGGCCTGTTGGAGCATAAAACAAAGAATATTTTGGCCTTTTCAAATGTTAATGTGCTAAAGCAGTGATTCTCACCCAGGTTCCTTATAAGATTTTTGGGAGTCTTTATAACAAAATAGTAAATTAGGGATCCGAGCATTTTAAGGGACCCTGAAAAAATTTTGCTTTAGATGTATGTAGTAGTATGTATTGCAAGTAGCAGTTAGGTTTCATTCTCTAACATTTTATACAGTTCAACTTACCTGAGTTAATGTGTGAAAAACAAAACAAGAATTTTGAAATAAGTTTCTATCGTCTTTCAGGGAGGTTCTTCCACTTTTGAAGTGCCCGTGCCACTTGAAACATTACATATGACCCATTGCTTCATCGCCTTAACTTGCTATAGCATGCTCAATGTCTCTGTAGCAGGACTTCCTAATTTTAATGCAAAATTTCACCTTTGCTCTTGGTTCCAGTTTCAAAAATTGCAGACTACAGCATGCACGTGATCACAAAAACACAAATTTCATGACCTGCAAAGTAGAAACAGTTATATCACTTGGCACACTGCCTCATGAAGGTTACTGCTAACTCTCACTCTATACGCAACCATGTACTGCCATCTGTTGGTGTGCTACAGAACTAAAATATATACACAACATACATACATTTATATATGCATACATACACACATATACTATGAGCTTCTTTCAGATTCTGTCTATCAGATTCACTCACAAGACAGTTGGAGACTATAGTAGGTGGCACTTGCCCTATGTGCAACACAGTGTGACTGAACTTGAGGAATTTTGAAAGAACAGGAATTTTGAAAGAAGTTTCTATAAAACTAGTTTTTAAACTTCGTGTGGCTATGGTGGGAGGTGGGGGCCACCAACATAAAATAGTAATCAAAGGGATCCATAGATAAAAAAATGATTGAGATCCCTTGGGTTAAAGGAATATGAGCAATCACAACCAAGAGAACATTTGTTTATTAATGTATTTCATCATATCTGATATGTTTATACATTCCTAATCTGGTTCTGGTAAGAACAGATAAAAGTATAATAGTTTATTGATCTTTGTTAACATTTTCTTTCACCCTCATCTATTTTTACTAATTGATATATCATGTGATAGATTTGGTATGACATCATATCTATTATTAAAACCTTAGTTTATATGTTTATCTCTTACTTTAGTAGTTATAATTACATTTTCACAATATCTATCTATAATTACATTTTTCATATGTTTAATAATTATTTTTTTGATACAACCTGATTGGATTGCATATAAACCAATATGACCTTCCAAAATAAAAAGATAAAAAGACTCCTTTCCATTCATTTAATCTCTTTTACATTTTAAAGCAATTTCTGATGATATTTTGGGTTGTATAATTTAATGCCAGGGAATATCTTTGCTCTTCTTTTCTTGGTTTCATTAGCATAAATGGATGCTGAAAGAACTATATCCTTTAAGATGTTTTTTTATCTTTATATCGATCTTGTTGGATTTCTAAACTAGCAACATCATGTGAATAAAACAGCTTTAAGTTTTACTAATTTTGTCTTCTCTACCAAACTGTATTTTACTATCAACTGTACCACTCTGATAAATGATCTTTATAGCATCTATTTGTTGATCTTCTGTCTTGATGGGTGGCTCTTCAAAGAGATAAATCTTTTGAAATGTGATTTTAGTGCTGCTTCACTGAAGACTGTCATACTGTGTGTGCAACTGGCTGCAATTAAAGTGATAGCATCAGTGAAGTTGAGCTAAGTTAGCCATCTTCCAAGCTATGGGATTTCATGTTCTTAGTCATAAAGAACAGAAATCAACCAAAATAAGAGATGGATTGAATGAAACACAGCTTTGTCTAATGTCCAGTAAAAATGTCAAAAAGTTGGTCATTTCACTGGACATAATTTACATACATTATAAATATTCCCTCTGGCAATTTGAATACATCAAATCAGTGCAAAATAAGTGTAACAAATATACAGTCATAATATATCTTGAACAACATTATCTAACGTGTTTGTTTTTTTATTTTTAATGGCAAGATATGACTTGATGGAAATTTAGCTACTATTTCTATCAGATTTCTTATTTTAATGGCAAAATATGATTTGATGGAAATTTAGCTACCATTTCTATCAGATTTCTTAGAGAAACAATGCAGTAAGATAATGGGGTTGCTAAGAGGTACAGCATTATAGACATCGAGTTTTTAAAAAGATACTGTGCAGTTGATATATATTGGTTGTTAAGAAACACCACACAGATGGAAACTGTACAGAATATGTAGAGAGGTAGAACTGGTAGTCACGTAGCAAATAACGCTGCTACACTATAACAACATTACAATTCATTACAATCATTTAATCAATTGTACTGCTTTTGAGAGACAACACAATTCATGAATTACGTCTCTTGATACGTAAATTTGTATCTTGAAGTTCCATACCTCAACACTATCTTAATTACACTCTCACTGATGGTATTATCCACATCATACACTCAGTGAAGCTTTCAATTAAATTTAAACTAGAACATTCATAGATTTTATTTACCATCCGCCTCCCGACATCATATGAAATTAATCTATTCATTTTATTTACTGTGATGATAGCCTGTCACATCAATTCTACGAACCTTGTTAGTAATCTTCTACTATCACAGTTTTTACCTTATTGTAGGAAATGTAGTATAATTTCTTCAAGGACACTTCGTAGGAAGCCTAAAGTTAATAATTGATTTGAAAGCTTAGAATTTAAATAAAAACTAAGATATGATGATCATGGTGGTGCTGGTGGTATTACAAAAAAAGAAAATGATCATAAAGATAAGAAAACTATAAAATTCAGAAATCATTCTCAGGTAAAGTTAAATGCATTTTAAAAGCACTTAACTCAAATTTGAAAGCTGAATATTTTAATAATACTTCATTTTTCTGTCATTTATTAATACATTATATGTATATAAAATTTTTTTTACATTATCTACATCTGTTCATTTACGTATCTTTTACTCAATCAAGAAAGAAAATTTGTTTTCTTGAAACCTTTTTCTTTTTATTTCCCCCTGTTAGTAGAAAGATATTCTTAGAGGCAGATTGTAAACTTTAAAATATCTCATTCTTTCCTGTGAATTTTCTCTCTACTGTTTCATGTTCTATTTCAATCAATGACATTTTTCTTGCTTTTTTATTAATTGTTGTAAGCAGAAGAGATGATAAGCTTGGCAGCTTAATTTATATTTATTTGAGAGGGATATTATATTTGTGAATAACATTACATGGGTAGAGTCAATTCCATATTCATTAGGTGTATGTAATAATAGTAAAAAGAACAGTTTCTTGACTGCTAAATTGATTTTGCACATGTAATTGTTCGCATTCTATATCAAGCAAAGAATACTTAACAATCTTTTGTATCTTCTCTAAAAGGAACAGCTATTATCCCTTTTAAATATAATTTACACATCCTCGTATCATTTGTAGAACCACCACAAATCTAAAGATCTCTAAAGAACAAATGTGACTGATTTTGTTATCAACATTTCATTCTGAAGATGTCTATCTCCAATATTTAGTCAGCTTTTCCAGTCTATAAAAACAGAAACACATATTGATTTTTTTTTATGTTAGTTGATACTTTGATGTAAAGTTTTAAGAAAAGGTCTTATAAAAACTGAACTTGAACCTATGCTGGCGCTATTTATATTTATTTCAGAAGAATGAAATAGAAGTCTTCTATAGAAATATTTGAGTATAGACACTAAGATATTAATAAATTAAGAACAAAACAAATATTTTCTTTTATTTTTCATCTGAAAATGATGAGAATGGTATATAAAATACAAACTTGATCATAATCCATATCTCCAACTAATTCC
>NC_068988.1:68865319-68866688 GCF_001194135.2 Octopus bimaculoides | reverse complement strand
TATATATATATATATATTACATTTTAGTTAAGTTAGAATGTTAGGGAATGAGAAAATCGCCTGGTAGTATTTGTTTCAGCTCTTTCTCATGTGTTTAACCATTTTGTTACCAACCCAGCTGAAACTCCTTCTGGCTCTGTAGTACAAATGTCTTGTTTTCAAAAATTCTGAAATAAAATCTTCCACCAAATCTTAGTCATAATTTATATTTCTAACATTAGCTTAATGATAACTAAGTTATTTTACTAAATTCTTTGTTATATTTAAAATTAATTGAAAGAAACACAGAATATCTCGACAGAAAATAGGGTAACAAAAAGGTTAAATCCAGCTAAGGCTGACTTTTCTTTTCAAGTACTATTTGGTTTTCCCACTTTCTCAAGATGAATTTAAGTAGTTGTTTTCTTTAAGATGGCCACCATTTTGAACAAATACTAGAGGGATGTTGTCTAGACCAGATGATTTCTTTGTTTGAATATTTTGATGGTATCACTGACTTCATGAGGGTTTGACATCCATGATTAAGGAGTATATTGAGGCACAGTTCTAAGAAAATCTGCTGCTACACTGAAGTCCTATTTAGGAAAAGACCCAAGTGGCTCAGAATGCTTTGGCTGTCAGTAAGAATGTTGACATAGGCATTCTTCAAAATATCCATTGAAGTTTGGGATTGGGCTGTATAACTCATTGGTACAGGTGTAGAAATTTCTAAGATCCACAGTATCTGCACATTGCTGGAGCTCAGTAGTGTTTTCTAACCACCAATTGCTTTTAATCTCCTTAATCTGAGTTTTACATGCCTATGTGAGACCTTGGAAACATTTTTTCCTTTATGTTTGAGGTAAATTATTGTTCAAAGAATAGGCAAGTATCTCCTTTTGAGATTTATTTGATGCTTTCATCTAACCAATCCTTTATGTGAAGCCAATGGAGTTCTCAGCTGCTTTGTGAATAATATTTCAAATAAGGTGCAGGCGTGGCTGTGTGGTAAGAAGCTTGTTTCCAAACCAGATGGTTGTAGGTTCAGTCTCACTGTGTGGCATTTTGGGCAAGTGTGTTCTACTATAGCCTTGGGTCCACCAAAGCTTTGTGAGTGGATATGGTAGATGGAAACTGAAAGAAGCCTATATATATATATATATATATTACAGAGGCATCAAGCTGTTAGATCAGGTTATGAAAGTTACAGAGAGGGTCATAGCCCAACTAATTAGGGAGCGAATCAATATAGATGAGATGCAGTTTGGGTTCGTGCCAGGTAAAAGCACTACTGATGCCTTATTTCTAGTGAGACAGTTGCAGGAGAAATACCTAGCTAAGGATAAACCTCTGTACCTGGCTTTCGTTGACATGGAGAAAGCCTTTGACA
>NC_068988.1:68861608-68863948 GCF_001194135.2 Octopus bimaculoides | reverse complement strand
GCCAGTACCGCCTGACTGGCTCCCGTAGGATTTTCGAGCGAGATCATTGCCAGTGCCCCTGGACTGGCTCTTGTGCGGGTGGCACATAAAAGACACCATTTCGAGCGTGGCCGTTTTCGTGCGGGTGACACGTAAAAGCACCCACTACACTATCTGAGTGGTTGGCGTTAGGAAGGGCATCCAGCTGTAGAAACTCTGCCAAATTAGATTGGAGCCTGGTGTTGCCATCCGGTTTCACCAGTCCTCAGTCAAATCGTCCAACCCATGCTAGCATGGAAAGCGGACGTTAAACGATGATGATGATGATGATGATATATATATATAAGTATATATTTATGTGTGTGTCTTTGTTTCTGTGTTTGTCTCCACCCCCATCGCTTCACAACTGATGTTGATGTGTTTACATCCTTGTAACTTACCAGTTCATCAAAGGAGGCCAATAAAATAAGTACCAGGCTTACAAAGAACAAGTCCTGGGGCCATTTTCTTTGACTAAAAAACCCTTTAAGACTGTGTTCCAGCATGGCCCAGCCAAATGACTAAAATAATTAAAAGAATAGTTGTGCACTTCATTGGTGTTCTTAATGTTAGTGGAGCTCTTTGTCTGCCAACCTTTGATGTAATTCTTGGCTTGGTTTTAATGTATTGAACTTTCTTCTTGGCAGACTCTTGAAGAGTATACCTTAAGAAGACAGAAATTCTGAGTCAGCTGATGAAGGCTTTGTAGTCCATCCAATAATCATGTGTCTTTCTTGCTGCCTCGGTGATAATGATGTCTTTCTTATCATATTGCTCAGTAATGATGTAGTCTAGTATGTGTGAATGCTTAGTAATGGTGTGTGTCCAGTATGGGTAAATGCATCTACATAGTTATAAATCGATTTTGGAGCTAGAATTGAGTGTTGTAATGAAGAGTCCATGCTCTGTGCTGAGTCCAAGAATTTATTGTCTCTTTTGGTTGCAAATTCTGATGGCATGTTTCCCCTTAACATTTTTTCTGCAGGAAGTAATTCTTTACTACTGTGGTATTGAAATCACCAAGCAAGATGAGCTTGTCTTTAGGCAGCACTTTAGAAAGAGAAATGTTTAGTTACTTGTAAAACTGATCGATATCTTCATGAATGTTGAGAGCATGTGAAAGTGATGAAGCTATCTCCAGAGATGAGACACAAAGAGTTATAAATCTTTCATTGATGGCAGTTGGAGTGAGTTGATAGTCCCTCACCAGCCTTCTTTTACATCAAAACTATTTCCAAGTAAATTATATTCTCATTCCTTTGCTTTCCAAAAGATGGTGCAACCTGAACTGATTTCTTCAATTATTCTTTCTCTTGGCAGTCTCATCATATATTCAAAGCAGCAACATCAACGTTCAGTCTAGCCAGCTCTTGAGCCAAGAGAGCTGTTCTTTTTTCAGTTTGGCTGTCATTTTCTTTTAAGTTGAGCAAGATTTAGACATTCTATGTTCTGACAGACATAACAGTAGGGCGACTGAGATATTTATTTTTATTTTGATCACATACAAGGTAACCACAAGGATGTCTTTTCCCAGTCAGGTTTGAACTAGCTTCCTATGCTTATCCCACATTTTGCAGAACCTTTTCTATCTGAAGTGGGTAGTGATATTCCTAATAAAGTTTTATGAGATGTGGATATTTGAGTGGCTACGGGGTTGAGAAAGGCAATCATCACACTTCGGCCAAAAACATGCTGGTCCAGATTAGGAGCTCCTTGTTTCACCAAAACTGCCCCTGTCATCCTTGTTCCATCACTGTTGGAGTTTATAAAAAGAAAATGAAAACCAAGAAAAGAAAATCAGTGGAGAAATACTGGTGGAGTGGTTTCAATTCAGGTGAAAACTGACGTACCAGGAAGTCACCCATGCAATATTGTCTCAAAGACATCCCCTGCAGCACATGTGAAATGTGATATGTAGGATCAAGCAATGAAACTACTAAGGAATGCTATCAGCCCAGGTGTAGCTTGAGCTGTATCTTAACCAGTCTGACTTTGTCTTCTGCCAGTTCAGCCATTGATATCATAGGTCTTTATTCATGCCTTTTGCTTTTGGAGACACCATTTTTCTTTTATTTCTTTGAGGTATGCCCCTTTAGATCCATCTAGATGCATAATAACAGGCTCTCCTTGTAAAGGTTTTAGAAGTTGTGGTCTTTCCTTGAATACAACTGAATGTCTAAGGATGTGAGAACCAGCGTCTGAAAAGCGGTTATATATAACATGTCACTCAATGAAAGGTAATAACTCTACACAGCTTTTGAGCCATACACACACACATACACACACGCACATACACACACACACACACACACACACGCACAT
>NC_068988.1:68854826-68861245 GCF_001194135.2 Octopus bimaculoides | reverse complement strand
CTACATGCTGACTTATCAGTTCATATATATATATATATATATATATATATATATATATATACACACACACACACACACACACACACACACACACACATATATATCAGGGATGTGCTGCCTAGGTAGGCAAGGTAGGCAGTGCCTACCTTGAAAAAATAGATTGGTAGCAACATTTTTCTCTCATGGCAAAATATGCACATAATTCAATAAAATTATGAAGGTTAGTCTGATTGCTATGCATAAAAAGCAAAATGTTTTATTTTTTTGTAGATTAGGTAGGAATAATTTGCCCCTGCTTTTTAATCTCAGTATTTAAGCTACACATAGTACTGCTGTAGTATATATACTGCGTACATTTCTACAACACCGTTTTTTGTACGTGCTATAAAGGCAGAAATAGATCTGCCTTCAACTTAGTTGTATGCTTGTGCTTCGCTTATTTTTTGTGTGTTTTACTACATAAAAGTCGCCAACTGACTTGGTATTAACTGATATATATATATATGTGTGTGTGTGTGTGTGTATAGAGAGAGAGGTAAGAAGAAAGACAAAGTCCATGCTGTTTTCACTTCAGTTTAGAAGCTACTAGGACAACAGGAAAAAAAAAATTGTTAGAGATCTAGCTTGTCACTGACTTTTGGGTCAGGGTTTTAATTTATAGTCTTCTTTATCAAATCTTTGTATATCAAAATCTAAGACCAAAGAACATTGTCTGTTAGGAAAGGGCCTGAGGGAGTTGACAGAATCATAGTGGGTATAGTCATAAAACTTGTCAAGATTTATTTGAACTAGTATAAAGAAACTGTCTATAATGGGACTGAACCTAGAACCCTGTGCTTGAGAAGCAAGCTTCTTACCATACACACATAGAGAGAGAGGGAGAGAGAGAGACAGAGAGACAGAGAGAGAGAGACAGAAAGAGAGAGAGGGAGAGAGAGACAGAAAGAGAGAGAGGGAGAGAGAGAGAAAAAAGAGAGAGAGGGAGAGAGAGAGAAAGAAACAGAGAGATAGATAGACAGACAGACAGACAGACAGGCAGACAGACAGACAAACAGACAGATACATACATGTCATTCATTTTTATGACCATTTTCACATGCTTGTGTAGGTTGTTACTTGAGACATAGTTTTATGGCTGGACAGCATTCCTGATATTAAAACCTGCCTGTTCTTCAAATAAGGGATCACTTATTCCACATGAATTGTCTGGATGATTTGTTGACTGGAGAAATTGACAACAATATTGTATGCTGCCCTTCCATATAAATGATTGCAGAAGTAAACAAATACAGGCATAAACTTATGTACAGACAAATACATACACCTCTCTCTGTCTTTCTCTCTCTGTGCATATATATATATAACTAAGGCGCAGGAGTTGCTGTGTGGTAAGTAGCTTGCTTATCAACCACATGGTCCCGGGTTCAGTCCCATTGCGTGGCACCTTGGGCAAATGTCTTCTACTATAGCCTCGGGCCGACCAAAGCCTTGTGAGTGGATTTGGTAGATGGAAACTGAAAGAAGCCCGTCGTATATATGTATATATATATATATATATATATATATATATATGTATGTATGTATGTGTGTTTCTGTGTCTGTGTTTGTCCCCCCCACCATTGCTTGAAAACTGATGCTGGTGTGTTTACGTCCCCGTAACTTAGCGGTTCGCCAAAAAGATTCCGATAGAATAAGTACTAGGCTTACAAAGAATAAGTCCTGGAGTCGACTTGCTCGACTAAAGTCGGTGTCCCAGCATGGCCGCAGTCAAATGATTGAAACAAGTAAAAGAGTAAAAAAGTAAAGAGTATATATATATATATATGAACACAAACACATTCACACACACAATGTAAAATAGGTTTAGGCATCAAATTTCAATCTAAACATTGAGTTTGAAACATCTTATAACATACATAGCATAAAACCAAATAACTATATATATATATGTGTGTGTGTGTGTGTGTATGGTAAGAAGCTGGCTTCTTAAGCACATGGTTCCGGGTTCAGTCCCACTGCATGGCACCATGGGCAAGTGTCTTCTACTATAGCCTCAGGTCGACAAAAGCTTTGTGAGTAGATTTAATAGAAGGAAACTGAAAGAAGCCCTTCATATTTTTTCATACTATCTCCTAATCCTTGCTTTTGATTTTCTCTGTGTTTTCATGTTGGCAAACTATTTTTTGTATTATCTCTTAAATAATCCTTTCTTGTTCGTGATGTGCCTGCCCATTCCCGACCCCACCACCAATACCAGATATCTCGTTTCTCTCACCAGAACCCCCCTCCCACACTGGTGGTCTCCTCTATCATACTTGCAGTCTCTCCTCCCTTCTCTCTCTCCCCCCCCAGGACTAACACAATCAGTTTAGTAACCCACCTAACGTTGGCATATTGATATTGATATTTACTTTTATTTATTTCTATTTATATCTACAGCACCAATAATGCTTATATTTACAACGCTCATAATGCTTATACTTACAATGTCGCTAACGCTTACTTTTACCCCCAGTAGGGGCAACAATCTTAACATGCTTGAATGTTTTGAATGATGACAGGTCAAAAGTGAGAACAGGTTTAGCCTGTCTATCAAACGAACAAGGAAACCTTTTCAGGCGCTGAACAACATCTCCCTTTCCTAGGATTCCTCCGGCATCCCTTTCCCAGTTTTAGAATTGGCACTATCAATGTAGGCACATTGAAGGTAGGTCTAGTGAGATTGTAGAGATGCTTGAACGGAGACGTGTTGATGTATGCTGCATACACAAGGTAAGGTGGAGAGGAGCTTCAGCCAGGGTCCTCACAGGCAAGGCACATCGGTACAAAATCTTCTGGGAAGGTAAGAAATGGGTGGATATGGTCATAGAGGTAGTGAGGGTGTGCGATAGAGTGCATAGACTTAGGCTAGTCTTGCAGAATAGTATGGCTACAATTATCTCTGCCTACGTTCCACAAGCAGGCCTACGAAATGATCAGAAGGACCACTTTTATGATAATCTCCTACAGGCTACCTCAAAGACGAGTGGCAATGACCTCATCTTTTGTGGCTGGAGATTTTAATGGGCATATTGGACAGCAATCTGGAATCTTCCATGGTGGTCATGAAGGCCGTGGAATTGGTTCCCAAAACGATGAGGGAACTAGGCTACTGGAGTTCAGTGATGCAAGTGACCTATTAATCTCCAACATCAACTTCAGGAAGCCAGACAGCCACTTGATAACCTATCAATCAGGCGACTCTGCTAGCCAGATTGATTTCATCCTCACCAGACAGTTTAGACTAGTCATCAGTGACTATAGACTCAAGTCAGAAGGATATCAAGAAGCAGATCAATCCAGAAAAGAAGGATTTGGAAGCTTAAGAACCTTTCACATGGTCAGAGATTTAGGGACATCCTCGTTGAGAAATTTGATGAGAGGGAGGAAGAGCTACAGACTTGTGACATTGAGGTAACTGGAAATTCCTGCATGATAGCTTACTGAGCACCACAGACCAAATCTGTAGCTGGTGCTAAGTCCCTTCCAGACCTAGGATCACGTGGTGGTGGAAGAGTGGGGGTAGCAGGGAACTGTACCAGATAGTCAGAAGGGATGCTAGGAGATAAGTATATATCACTAAGGGAGAAGCAGAAAAAAAGTTTGCCAATGTTCAGTGAGGTGAGGACCAAAGAACTGAAGTATTTCGGATTGCCAGACAGTGTGTGAGAGAGAATTGTAATGTCACAGGAGAGAAATGTGTCCACATAGATGATGGTGCACTTGCATTTAATGATTCTACAAATAAAGAGGCTTGGAGACGCCATGATGAAAGACTGCTGAATGTAGAAAATGAATGGGGAGAAGGAGAACCTGCCAAATGCTGACCAAGTTGAGGGACCAGCTACCCAAACTGATAGCACCCTGGTGGATAAAGCAATTAAGAATATGAAGTCAGAGAAAGCCTCTGACCCATCAGGAATCACTGCTGAGATGCTTAAAATATCTGGCAGTGTGGGTAATAGTGTAGTGACCCATATTGTAAATCAGATAGTTTATGAAGGAGTCATACCTAATGACTGGTGTAGCAGCACCATAGTCAACTGCCACAAAGTAAAAGGTGATGTTTTTGACAGAAATAACTACAGGGGTATCAAATTGCTGGATCAGGTGATGAAAGTCACGGAGAGGGACATAGCCCAAGGGAGAGAGTTAGCCTAGATGAGATGCAGTTTGATTTTGTGCCAGGTAGAAGCATCATTGATGCTATATTTCTGGTAAGGCAACTGCAGGAGAAATACCTAGCCAAAGATAATCCTCTGTACTTGGCTTTTGTTGATTTGGAGAAAGCTTTTAACAGGGTTCCCCGATCCCTTATTTGGTGGGCAATGTGGAAACTAGGGATAGACGAATGGTTAGTAAGAGCAGTACAGGCCTTGTACAGGGATGCTGTGAGTAAGGTGAGGGTCAGCAACAAGTATAGTGAAGAATTCCGGGTAGAAGTAGAGGCTCACCAAGGATCAGTCCTCAGTCCTCAGTCCCCTCTTATTCATCATAGTCCTCCAGGTAATAACAGAGGAATTCAAGACAGGCTGCCCCTGGGAGCTCCTCTATGCTGATGACCTTGCTCTCATAGCTGAATCACTCCCAGAACTAGAGAAGAAATGTCAGGTGTGGAAGCAAGGTCTAGGATCAAAAGGCCTTAGAGTCAATGTAGCAAAAACCAAAGTCCTAGTAAGTAGGAAGGCGGACAAATCACAAACCCCTTCAGGTAGATGGCCCTGCTCGATCTGAGCAATATCAAAGGAAGGTTAACCAGGATGATAGCTTTTGTATGTGGCAGATGCACAGGGGCAATAAACACCAAAAATGTTCAGAAAGATTCCATCACATGCTAAGGGGAGAAACTAGAAGTAGTTGATAGCTTCTGCTACCTAGGTGACCAAGTCTGTAGTGGGGGTGGATGTTCTGAGAGCATTGCCACTAGAATGAAAATAGCCTTGGCAAAGTTCAGAAAGCTCTTACCTCTATTGGTAACAATGGGCCTCTCTCACTCAGAGTGAAAGGTAAACTGTATGATGCATGTGTGTAAACAGCCATGCTACACAGTAGTGAAACATGGGCCATGACTGTTGAGGACATACGTAGGCTTGAAATAAATAAAGCTAGTATGATCCGCTGGATGTATAATGTCAATGTGTACACATGACAGAGTGTAAACGCCCCAAGAGAAATGTTGGACATAAGAAGCATCAAATGTGGTGTACAAGAGACGACTGTGCTGACATGGTCATGTTCTGCGTATGGATGTGAAGAATTGTGTGAAGAAGGGTCACACCCTAACAGTGGAAAGAAACCCTTGAAGAGGGAGACACAGGAAGACATGGGATGAGGTGGTTAAGCATGACCTTTGAATGTTAGTCCTCACAGAAGCAATGACAAGAGACAGAGACCTTTGGAGATATACTGTGACTGAGAAGACCCAGCAACTAAAGTGAGACCTTGGCAATAACCTATACCAGTGTCGCATAACCAACCCACTTAAAAAAGCACTCTTGAATCATCGGGTGATATGATGCACTTGAGAAGATATATTCAGTTAAGTAAAATCAAAAATCAAAAGCAAATCAAGATGGAAATCAAAATGGAAATGGTAGTTGAGGCCAACACCCAGTGCCATCTGACTAGCACCCGTGCCGGTGGCATGTAGTAAGCACCATTCAAGCATGGGTTGATGCCAGTTCTGCCTAACTGGCTTCCTGTGCAGGTGGCATGTAAAAAGTACCTTCTGAACGTTGTCAATGGTGCATAAAAAGCACTATAATGATGATGATGATGACATATATATATGTATATATTTGTGTGTCTGTGTTTGTTCCCCAACATCACTTGACAACTGATGTTGGTATGTTTGTCTCCATAGCTTAGTGGTACAGCAAAAGAACTGATGGAATAAGAACTAGGTTTACAAAGACTGGAGAGTGCAAGAGAGGGAGGTATGTATGTGTGCGTGAGTCCATGTGTGTGTGTGTGTGTGTAATAACAGAACGTGTATGTGCATATGTGTGCGTGTGTGTGGTTTGGCTGTTTATCTGTTAGTTGTGTGTGTGTGTGTGCGTGTGTGTGTCGCTTAATGTTGTGGAAGGAATTAGTAGCAGGAATAATTTGGGAGTGGTTGTGGACGATGGTCAGTAGAAAGTGAGCAAGCAATTTTTAAGTATGTTTGTGTGCGTGTATGAGTATGTTGTATGATTGTGTTTTTCTTGCAGCGTGTGCCTGTATCTGTGTGCACGTGTGTGTATGTGTATATATATGTGTGCTTACGTGTGTGTGTATATGCATGCGGTTTGCTCTGTGGATCGCACGTGGGTTTCGTTTTTCTTTTTTGAACTCACTATATAGCACACGCTCACACGAATCCCGGCCTTTCGACTGGACTT
>NC_068988.1:68852904-68853982 GCF_001194135.2 Octopus bimaculoides | reverse complement strand
TATATATGTATATATATATATATATGTATATATATATATATATGTATGTATATATATATATGTATATATATATATATGTATGTATATATATATGTATATATATATATATGTATGTATATATATATGTATGTATATATAATACTTGGATCACCTGGATCAGCCAGGCTGTTTGGTGCTGAGTTGGCTCCGCTGGCCACAGCATTTGTTCTATTCTCTTCGGTGTTGCTCCAATTATTTTTCTTAACTCCTCTTCCCACCAGATTAGACGTCTTCTGAGTGGTCTCTTTTGATCACGTGGGTGCCACTCAACAACTGCATGGATCCACTGATCATCTAATGAACCTTGCAACATGACTGGTACATCTTTTATCTTCTACTTGTTTCAGTCATTGGAGTACTGCCATGCTGAGGCATCACCTTTAAAATTTAGTTGAACAAATCAACCCTAGTACTTATTTCTAGAAGCTTGGTACTCCTTCTATTGGATTCTTTCTGGCAAACTGATAATTTACAGAGACATAAAAAACCAATTCCAAATGGTGGCGGCAGAGATATATGAGCATAAACACATACAGACACATGTGCTCACATATTAATTTAGTCTAATGCAATGTATGTTACAAGATCTTTGAGACTCAATGTTTAGATTGATGTTACACTTATACTCGTAATGCATTGTAATTTCATTATCCATGCTAATTTTCTGAAACATGAGCCTCGTAATATTTGAATATTAATTGAAACTATTCATTGGTATTTCAAATACATTTAGAGATATGCACGTTTCAAGTGATTACATAATGAATGGTTATGTCATCCACTTTCCTTTGTCATTTTCAAGCAAAATACATCAATAGTTTCAAATTTCACCCTATACATACTGGTATACATTAGTAAAACTACAAGTGAAATGGAGAAAAAGATTACAAAAATTGAAAAGAGACAAGGGAAAGGAAAGTGAAAAGAAAAAATAAAGAGGAAAAAAACTCAAAAGGAGAAAGCAGAAAATATATTTGCACATGTAACCAAGGAAGTGAAGGGGTAGATAACACTGTTATAAACGCTAAAAAATTTAGAT
>NC_068988.1:68851572-68852894 GCF_001194135.2 Octopus bimaculoides | reverse complement strand
CCCGTGAAGTAAGTAGGTAATAATAAATTATAATGTCAAACACAAGGCAGTAAATTCTAAAGCTGGTTGAATGGGATCAACCATTTGCAGATAATGATCTTAAAAAATTTATACTGTATTGTCTAGACAGTGACACCTTCAAATATCAGAACATATTAGGCCTTAACAATGGTGGTCAGCTGTAGGCTGGAAAATTGATATGCAGATAAATAATTGTACTGGTCAAATACACTGTAACATACTAATTGGAAATGTGGTAATGGAGGGAGAGGTATGTCAATTAATTACAAAAGTAACAGACAAAAACCAACACCAATATGATGACAACAGTAATTGTATTATTAAGAACTACAAACCATAACCTAATGATAATAATAATAATAATAATAATAATAATAATAATAGACGGGAAATAGAGGTAACTCGAATGGGGAATCTAAAAACAAACAATTCCTATCATAGCAGGTGCCTTAGGTATAATAAAAAAATATTCAGACAAAAACATAACAAAAACACCAGGACTTACAAATATATATGACATACAGAAAATTGCACTACTGGGCACTGCACACATCTTACACAAAACACTTTCAATACAGTAACCATAAGAACACCACAGCAAACCACAGCACATACCCTAGGCACACAGAGCTGTGCTCGGTAGTGAAATGAGAGCACGTTATAAAAATAAAACTACTGAACCATAATAATAATAATAAAAACATTTTCAATACAGTAACCATAAGAGCATCACAGCAAACCACAGCACATACCCAAGGCACACAGAGCTGTGCTCGGTAGTGAAGTGAAAGCACGCAATAAAAATAAAACTACTGAACAATAATAATAATAATAATAATAATAATAGTAATAATAAAAATACTTTCATTTATTGGCCACACGGCCCAAACACAAAACAAACAGGGACAATACAATATGAGGGACAAGTGGGGTGTTGAACAATGCCCTGTATGCAATAAGTAACAAAAACAATTAACAAAACAATTAAACAATAAAATTGCCCAAAAGTGGGGGGTTCCTCACAGGGAAAACTGAGGAACCTCACACATTCTGGTTATCCCAACCACGAGATGCACCTCAGCAGGCACCGCTTTCCTTCACAAATTCCACCGGTGTTTACAAACGAAAGTTCAGAGTAGGACCATACACATGGGGCATCCTTACCACCTTCACCTACCTTTCAACAAATTTACTGGTGGGTGGGGTTACAGAACTTCCCTCTCTATGATGATGATGGTGATGATGATGATGATGATGATGATGATGATGATGATGATGATGATGATGATGATGATGATGAT
>NC_068988.1:68840417-68850417 GCF_001194135.2 Octopus bimaculoides | reverse complement strand
TTTGTGGAATTTGAATTCAGAATGTAAATATGAATGAGATGCCGCTTTGCATAATTTTGCCCAGCATGTTAATGATTCAACCAGCTTGCAGCCCTAATAATAATAATAATAATAATAATAATAATAATAATAATAAATGCCCTGATGCAGTACCAGGCAGTGGCTCTCATGGCTTCTGATCTTAATTGATTAGAAGTATTATCATGTACATTGTTTTGTATTGGTATACAAGATAGGCTACAGCAAATATTCTGCTTAATGCTACAGATTTGGATGTCAGTTGTTTGACCATAACCAGCTGAGCATGTCCTTTGGTGGCTGATGATATGTGCATCTCTGATCATGAGCAGAAGTAGTGGGGAAGCATCATAGCCATGTGTTGAGATGAATTCTTTGGGATTTGAATAATTCACCTTTGGAAACACGGGTGTTTTGCTCAACAACCTTAAACAAACCTTATTCAGGGACCTTTTGAGCAAGATGGGCTACTCAACCTGAATAAAATTCTAACTGGGCCCCACCTGCGAGGTCATGCGCTGTTTATCTTGATATGAGATCACCAAGTCGTGCACATATGGTTGTGATGCATGAGCCTGGTGTACCCTTATCAGACGGGTAGTCATGATGGGTATAACGGGCTTCATATAACGGGCTTTAGTGTCACTTTGATAGCATGCACTGCTCTCTCACTCAATAATAATAATAATAACAATAAATGATCTCATGCAGTATCAGGCCATGGCTCTCATGGCTTCTAACTGGGCCCCACCTGCAGGGTCATGTGCTATTTATCTTGATATAAGATCAACATGTCATTCTCATATGGTTGTGATGCATGTGCCTGGTGTACTCTTATCAGGTGGGTAGTCATGATGGGTATACTGGGCTTTGTATATTTTACCCCAGTGTCACTGTTGGCATGCTCTGCTTTCTCACTCAGTAACAACAACAATAATAATAATAAAAACAATAACTATTAATGATACTTATAAGACAATGCTAATAGTAATGAAAACTGATTGTAAAATAAAAATAATTATAGTAATACAAACATACATATTACTGTCATTATTATAAATAATAACAAGGAAAATGATGCTTACAATGATAACAGTACTAACAACAACAATAATGATTATAATAATAATAAAACTAACAATAGTAATATTACTACTAAAGGATAATGTAACCAGTATTATATTAAATGTAAGCAAAAAAATTGACTAAATTGATGCCTGACTTCTGATGTATTGGTCAATTTATGAATCAGAAAAAAATAAATGTTGTGTCATCCCTAGGTATAATGATTTGTGTTAGATAATCTGTGAATAGTTTATAATTGAGTAAATGAAGTAGAAATAGAATCTAACCATTAATTAATTAAACAAATGTATATGTATATGTGGTGATGATGGAGGGAGGGGTATATTAAATAATTACAAAAGTAACAGGCAAAGCATCCTTTAATATCCATTTTCCATGCTGATATGGGTTGGATGGTTTGACCAGAAGTGGCGAACCAGAGAATGCACCAGACTTCAGTCTACTTTGACTTGGTTTCTATGGTTGGAGGCCCTTCCTAATGCCAACCCCTTTGCAATGTGTACTGAATGCTTTTAACATGGCACCAGCATGTGTGCTATCACATGGCACTGGCATGAATGCTTTTTACGTGACACTGGCACAGAACTCTAGCAGACCAGTTCTCTTCACCAAGGAACACAGCCCTAACACTTCTGCTGTAGAATACAGGTACATACATACACACATACATACATATATAATATATATATATACATATATATATACATACGTACATATACATGTATATATATACACACACACACACACATGTATCATCATCATCACTGTCGTTGTTTAACGTCCGCTTTCCATGCTGGCATGGGCTGGACGGTTTGACTGAGGGCTGGTGAGCCAGAAGGCTGCACCAGGCTCCAGTACATACAAAAAATAGATGAATAGTATGTCTTTATAAGCACATCATTAAGAATAGATAATCATCAGTAAAGAGAAAACAAAGAATTCAAATAAAGTATTACATATATTTATAGATACAATAAAGTGCTTAAAAATATAACACAACAAGAAATTATTCATATATCCCTTTATTTCAACAACTGTAATAGTTCAGATTAATGAAACAGTGCCTCAAATGTATAATTTTGAGAAGAATTGTAGAAAAATAATTGCATTCAATTGGAAAGTGTTAGTCTTAGAGAGTTTCACACATAATACTCACTGATAGTGCAAGTAATGCTTAAGTTCTATAAAATGTAAATAGTAATGCTATCTATAAGACACAGTATTCAGCAGTTTTTCAAAATAATATATTATACATAAGCTGTGTCTATGAGCAGAAGATCAATGATACCATTCAAATGGAATATACAGAATTTATGTGCTAGAAAGTGTTGTGAAAGGACTCAGGAGTTGCCTGAAGGTGTTAAGTAAAGAAAGAGAGTGACGGTAGGAGTGTATAAGGTTAGGAAATTCGTGTGGTAATAATTTAGGGTAGTTTGATCTTGGTTTCATTCTATTGTAGTTGTTAAGAATAGAAACAAAAAAACAAAAACATGAATAAAGTGCTGTAGGATGAGAAGAAAGGAAGGAAACTAGAAGGATGCTGGGGAAGGGATATCTAGAATAGTTAATGGTCATGCTAACCATTTTCCCCAACAGTGGTGCAGGAAAGTTAGTATTAACTTCTCTAATTCCTTGAATACTTGTACAAGTATATTCTCTCTTTTATCTCCTTTCTATTTATCTTTTTTTCTCTTTCTTCCCATTTTTTTTCTGAATTTCCTCTCTTTTTCTTTTTATGAACTTCCTCTCACTTTTTTTTTTTCTTTTCCTCTTTGCACCATGACCTTCCTGTGCTTTTACCAAAGCATTCAACTACATATAGAGAGGAAAATTTGAAATTACAAATATATTTTGCTTGAAATGTCTGAGGAAAGTGGATAACTATGTAACCATTCAGTGCATAACCAATGTAATCACTTGAAAAGTGAAGGTCATTAAATGCATTCAAAATACCAATAATTGGTTTCACTCCTTATTCAAATATATGTGTACCTCTCTCTGTGTTTCTGTCTCTCTGTCTCTCTCACCATATATATATATATATATATATATATATATATATATATATATTGGCCAGCTCCTGTCAAACCATCCAACCAATACCAGTATGGACAGAGGACGTTAAACGACGATGATGATGATGATGATATATATACATATATATATACATATGGGCAGTGCTGGTGTGCTGTGTGTTTGAGAAGATTGCATCCCAATCATATGTGATCATTTGCATCTCAGAACTCCAAGAGCCTTATTCCCTCCTCATTTTGAGAATCAAATCCATAGCCTTGGTCACACCATAGAACCCACCAGGATGCAGCTGCCCAACATATCTGCTGAAGTGGCCAGCCAGGAAATTAACGCCACTGATACTTATCATGAAGAGAATCTGTAAAAAAAAAAAATATCGTTTTAAAAAGGGTTTTTTTTGTCTGGCAATCCTGTTGGGGAACATCATCATCATCATCATCATAAAGATCCCGTAACTGGTGCAGCTAGTTATTAGGATTCTACTCTAGATGCTTCTATAGTCAACTGTCACCACTAAACTCTGTTCTCTGTTGTGCATAGCAGGGTCACTGTATTGTGACTGTCCAGTCCTTGATGTTGTCAAACCAGGATTTTCTCTGTCTACCTCTTGTTCACCCTCCTTCAACTGTGCCCTAAAGAATGATTTTGGACAGGGAGTTATAGCTGGATACATGAGTGTACCAAGAGAAATTACTTTTTTTTTTCATATGCAGGGAGTGGTTCCTGTCTGCCAGAGTATTTGTTGACTTGCTGCCTGGCAAAGCTGTTCATTTTGTGCTCAGTGTACGGGATGTGTAATAGCCTTCTGAAGCACTGGTGCTCAAATGCCTGGATTCTTCACTCCATGTCAGCTATAAAGGTCTAGCTCTCACACCCGTGCAAAACGATCAAAGTCACCAAGGTCTTGTACACTCTGAATCTTGATTGAAAACTAATGGAATTATTGTTCAGCTTCATCATGGCAGCAAAAGTCTTGTTATCTCCTTTGAGATCTGCCATCCTTGGTCAAAGTGGATCCTAGGTATTCAAATGTGTTCACTTCATCAAGTCTCTCTCCATGCATCATGATGTAGGTTGCTGTGTTTTGTTATTATTAACCAGAATCCTGCTCATTTTGGGGAAGATTTCCATCCCATATGTTCCTTATAATTTTTCCAGTCTGGTGGTAAGCTCATGCAGTTCTACTTCACTGCTTCCTAACAGGTTAATATGAGCAAAGTGTAAGTTGGAAATGAGCCATCATCCTATGGAGACAGAAGGGTGGAAGTCTTCAGTGTCTTCTACTCAGTGTTCTCCAAGATGTTGAAAGGCACTGGTGAGATGAGACGTCAATGTTGAACACTCATTGTTGTCCAAAACGAATCTCCAATATTGTCCAGGGGAACTAAACTGCTTGAATTTTCATACAATACTTGGAGTACCTTGATGAGATTATTGTCAAAGTTGTAATTCTGCATCATCAGCCACAACTCATCATGCCAATCACTGTTAAAGGCCTTCTGAAGTTGATGAAGTTGTAATAGAGGTCAGACTGGTGTTGGAGATGTTTCTCAGTGAGGAGTAGAGGGAGAGATAAAGGCTGCTGATGTATTTTTATAGACTAGTCTAAGCTTAATTATGCAATCACACACTCAGATTACCTTGTTCACTTTACCTGTTTCTCTGCTAAATGTATTCTCACACATCTCACATTATCACTGTTGCTCACTTGGAAGAATTTATTCCTTTACCTGTGAAATGTTTTGTTTGTGGCTAACCTACATCATACCTCTTGCATGTGGTGCACATCTATATGTCTCTGTTCTAGCACCTCAACTGTTTCACCAGACCTACCTTTCATTGTTCATATATTGTTTGTGGCTGTCCTGAGGTTGTGAACTGGATTGGAAGAGTGTTGTGAGGATAGCTTTCAACATCTGAGAAAAAGAAGGCTTATGGGAACATTTGCTTGGCAAGCAAACTGTTCTTGCATATTAGCAGATACACAAATATTAATAATCATTTCAAATTTTGGTACAAGACCAGCAATTACATCAATCCCAGTGTTCAACCGGTACTTATTTTACTGACTCCAAAAGGGTGAAAGGGAAAGTCAACCTTGATGGAATTTGAACTCAGAACAAGGTTGACAGGTTGACAGGTTTGAAAAAAAAAAGTCGGAATCTGAAGTCTTTGAGAAATTAATGACTATCTTAGAATTTGAAATTAATGCTTGAAATTTTTTATTTAGAACAAATAAGCTCTCAGATATATTACAAGAATATTAATACATTATAAACTAAGGAAAGGAGTCTGTAAGTCTCAGAGAGGCTAATGAAAATTTTACTTAGAACTTGAAAACGATACTTGAGAATTTATACTTACATGCAACACTTAAATATGTACTTATTATGAGAATATTAATACATTCTAAAATAGAAAAAGGAGTCTTTAAGTCTCTAAGAGGTTAATGAATGTCTTACTTAGAACTTGAAAATAACTCTTCAGTATTTTTACTTAGAACAAATACAATACTTAAATATGTTCATATGACAAGAATATTAAATTCTAGAAGAAAACAAATTTAAACTATTGGACACCAACTGGTTATGAATGAGGAAATGGGTTGCAATGCAACTGGTTGTACTGGGTTACATATAACCAGTAGCACTAACACACACACACACACACACATGTGAATGCACGCACACACACACATGCACACACACACACACACATACACAGACACACACACAGAGTTTACAACAACATCGGAATTGCAATGCAACATAAAAACCAAATAGATTGAGAAATATTGGAAGACAACACAACTGTAACCTACAGAATTCCTCACAAAATATTGTCAATTAAAGTCTAATTTTAGGAAAGAAAAAATTAATTGCCAAAATACCTTACAGAAAAAGTTTAGGAAAAGAGAAGTGCAATAAAGAACTTGGATGAAGTTTATTGACTTGCAGAGCATTTTTTTAATAGTGAAAGTGATTTTTATTTTCCATTTATGGTCTTCTTTTTTTTCCCTCTCTTGGCATACCTCTACACCAGTTGAGAGTATTATGAACATGCTTTCTGACTTGCAATGTTTTCTCAATATCTGGCCCTGTATCCTTTGACATGAGCGTACTATCTTCAAAAATACTAAATTCTAATTCATTGTGTTTCTTTGTTGAGAACATTAATATTGGGATTGTAGAGACAATTCCTGGTTATCAGTTTTAAATCATCCATAAAATGCTTTCAATGCTTTTCCCATTACTTTTGTTTACTCCTTTTTAGTGCCTTTGTACTGATACTAAAAAGTATATTTACAGCAGAAATAGTTTCGAGAGAAATGCATGCCCCCTATGATCCAATGACATGTTTTCAAATGTTGGCAAAGAAGGGATTTTCTCATAAGACTATTTCTGAAGTGAAAAGTTTTACCATGTCTAAATGTACTCAAACGTGTAAATATGACTTTACATGAATGAATATGTGTGTGCATGTATCTTATTTTATTTTATATTTTTTACTGGTTTCATCCAACGGCTTGGCTCAGGCTGGAGTACCATCTTTCAGTATCTTCGGGTTTCCTTTCTGTACTGTTTTGGTGAAGTAGTGAGTTGGACAGAACTGCTTTTCATTGTGTCTCCTGCTGCAATGTGGGTTCAGATAAAAATTGGTCCAGGCACTCTCTAAAGATCTCCACATCTACACCTTGCAAAGCTCTGAGGTTGTTTGCTAGAATGTTGAATATTTCTGATCCCTTGAAACCCAAGCTGTTACAGTACTGGGTCCTTATTCGTGAAGAAGACAGGATCATTGGTATTATGCAGTGCTGCCCAGTTTGGTGGTTGGTATAGTTTTCAATTCCAAATTTGGGAGCTATAACTTTCAGGATCTTCCATATACATACCACTATATTTTTCATGCCTTGTCTCAAGGGAGTAGAGCTTCATTTCTTTTATCCACTCCCAGTAGTTCATCTGTTTCACTGAGTCAACTGTCTTTGTGCAGTGGTGCTGGATTGTCTGAAGTTCCACCACCAGTTTGATGCACTGCACCAACCACAGCTGGGAGCAGTAATTCAGATGACTGAGAAAGTTCTCCGTAGGTGTAGCATGGTATCCTTTTCCTGAATTATCTCAGAATCCATCCAGCTGCTTGCTTGCACAATGTTTCCATCTTACAAATATGCACGTTGGAATCTTGCGTCATTACTCATGTGGATTCCCAGGTCATACATTGACTCTGACTCTGGGACTGCACTACCCACTTATTTTGATTGTAGCCAGTTTGTGGGCTGATAGTCGAGTCCTTAAAACTTCTCAGCATTGAACTGCATGTTAATCTCATCAGTCCATTTATATATTGCATGCAGGCCATTTGCAGTCTTAGTATGTTATTAGGGTCCTTGAGCACCTCTGACACTTTTATATCATCAGCATAACTGGTGAGAGCGACTAACTGTAAGGCTGAGAGCACATCTGGGAGAGCCCCTACAAACAGTAGTGGTCCCAGTACAATTCCTTAGGGACTCCACTGCAGGTTACTGCTTCTTCACACACAGCACCACTGGCTGCAACTGTTTTCTAAATATCAGGCAGCCACTCTATTAGTTTTCCTGTGATACCAAGATCACATAGATTGTGACATATCATTCCATTATATTTTGGCAAAGTCAAAATATATCACATCTGCATTTGAGTAATTGGGCAACTGTTTCAGTACTCAGTGGATGTGGAGAGAAAAGTAGTTTAAATACGTATTGATTGATTTGTTTTTACATTTTTGCAGAAGAAATTTCTTCAAGATGAGATCGTAGAGAATTTCTGAAAATTATATATATATAAATAGATATATATCTTTATATATATATATATATATATATATTCTCCTTTCTTTTATTTGTTGCAGTCATTTAATTGCGGCCATGGTGGAGCACCACCTTTAGTCGAGCAATTTGCCCCCAGAATTTATTCTTTGTAAGCCACTCTTTCAAATAAATTACATATCAATCTTCTCTAACTACAGTTATCATATTCGGTTAAAATGTCTTACGGTTAAGCTGGTTCCTATGTATTTCCCTGAAGAGAAGATTACATCCTTATCAACATCACCTATTCCTATGGAAGGTATAATTTGTAATCTTCGAAACATATGTTGGAAATAAAAGAATTCATTTAACATATGCGTTTTACTCCATTTACTAAATTTATATATTTACTCAAGTACCCAAAATAACAAGGAGTTACCTCATAAACAGGAGTTACACCACAGTCATTTTGCGATCTTTGCTACCTTGGTATCTATTAACCAATTTATTTTGTCCGAGTTAATTATTAACTTAGAGAAAATAAACACATAATAATATATATATATATATATATATATATATATATAAGCAGACAGGCACATAGATAGAGACATATAAAAGATAATGTTTTCAGCACAATGAAAAGAAAGAAATACACATGTTATTAGTTTCTGTCTCCCTTGATAATTGTGGAAAATGTATGTAATTAATTATTTAATTACAGTTATCCCTGGAAATGTGCAAATATATGCATGTGAAGTCTATTTGTTTATAATAATATGAAAGCTATCAACATGAGAATGAGCAATAAACAGAACAAAAACAATCTTACAACAAGACTTCACCATTTTATAATTTCCAATAATTGAATAAATTGAAAATTGCATACACACGTTTGTTACAGTTAATATTTTAAGAAACTGAAATTTTTACAACATAATTTGAGAACTTCCATTTTTTGTTTTGAGAATTTTCAAAGTTTCCATACACAATTGGTTTTGCTGAAAATTTTGAATGTATTTAAGCCTCATATTTTCTTTTTTTTTTGATAAAAGATATTCTTTCAGTCAAATATATATCAATCTTATATTATACAGCATTTCACTCAGAGTCATTTGAATTTTGATTTCCCATTTTCTGAGAGATTTCCTTAGACATTTTGAGGACAAAGCAAATATGTCTGCAGCAAGTCACCATCTTTATATGTATATATGTATGCATATATGTGTGTATGCATGTATGTGTGAGTGTATGTTTATGTTTCCTCTTCTTGACATTGTAAACGAGCATTACTCTCATACCACGACTGTCCATGAGAAAATACTAACTTGTTTGGAAACAGGTGAGGATTGGTGAAGGGATCATGTTGAAGCATTGAGAAGACTGTCTTCTGGGATTGCCCCTAGAAAGTTACCTTCTGAAGCACAAGTCCAGGCAAGGTTGTTTATGGAAGACCAGCAGTTGCCCATGCATACCAGCCTCTCCTCTCCACACCACTGATGTTATCCAAAGGAAAGGCAAAGGCTGATACAGCTTGGTACCTGTGATGCTGCAACTCCTTTCGACAGCTGAGTTAATTGGAGGAACGTGAAATAAAGTGTCTTGCTCAAGAACACAACACACAGCCTGGTCCGGGAATCGAACTCACAACCTCACAATCATAAGCTCGAAGCTCTAACCACTGAGCCATGTGCTTTTACTACCATGATATTTATATGTATATGTATATATATTTATATATTGAATAAAAGCAGCTCTAGTATACCTAGGCAGGTATATGTTGTTGAAAAGCCACAAAAATGGTGAAACACCCGGTGTCCATCTCTCTTGAATGGGATTGAGGTGAGTTATCTCACCTGTCCATGACACTGAAGTTTTTTACACCCAGCACTTTTAGATTATATATACTCTACCATGCTGTTGCAGCCACCAGAAAATATACAAAGCATATACATTAAGTATATGGTGTTAATAATATATATATATAGATAAAAAAGATAAGAAAGGGTTGAAACATGCTAAAATTTTACACCCCCCCCCCACATATATATATATATATATATATATATA
>NC_068988.1:68834311-68839959 GCF_001194135.2 Octopus bimaculoides | reverse complement strand
TTCTCTCTTTTTTTAAACCTTGCACAATTCTCAATTTTCATGCATCCTTATTTTTCCAGCTATTATCTACATGGATTACCATTGAACTTTAAAAGCTCAAAGACAATATAATGTACTGGTATATCTATTTTTTTATATATTATTTTTTTTTATATATTATTTTTTTCATTTTTTACTTTTTTGTAAAAAACATTTTCATTCTCCCTCGTCTTGAAAATTTGCCATGCAATGAAAGCCGGTTAGAAATCTTTATTAAAATATGCTTTCAGTTTAGCATTCTGCCTTATTATTATTTTTCATTTTCCTATATATATATATATATATATATAGAGAGAGAGAGAGAGATAAAACTAGTTTTAAGACAGGCAGTAAATGTTTCTATTTTATATCTATATATATGAAAGTAAATATACAAAATTTTATTTCCCCTCAACAAATGTTTACATATAAGAGTTTTACTGTGTTTGTTTTCACAAAGTGGTTTTTACAATCATAGAAAAAGTGAATTACATATAAAGAGATGCTTCCATATATAAAGTTGCAATGGCAAAATGACATTTTTTTGGGGGGTCAAAGTTTAAGGATTTATTTCTATATCACTCATTAACTTTCTTGACTTAAAAACAAAGATAAGTATGCAAGCTAAATGTTTCCACATTAACTAAGCAAACTGGCAAGTATTGTGAATAACATTGACATGTTGAGCATATTATATAAATGATAAATAATTTAATGTCATACTGATTCAAACATAAAAAGTGGAAATTTCAGCTTTTGTTTCACATTACATCACCAGCTAAAACAGATTGAATTAACTTCTTTCTGAATAATTCTGAAAAGTATTTAGCCTAAGGAAAACTGTCAAATAGCATTGAATTTCATGGAAGCATGTAATGCTTTTTGAATCATGGGAAATATTTAAGTGTTAGATCACAAGTAATTTAAACATTTCTCCAAAAATTTAAGTTAATCTTTCCTGCTAAAACAGATATCGTAAATGTCACAAAGGAAGGACATGAATGAAAAAATTGAACATCATGATAATCAATGTCCTCTCTTTTGAACCAACATAAGTAATTACTACTAATAAGTCTTCAAGACTGATTCAGATCTCTTGCATCATCCCTCTGGTTAATGCAGCGAAAGCGCTACATCTGCTTCCTCATATGCTTAATTTTTGTCTCAGAACATTAGCACTTTGTCATACAGACAAACTGACATGACATATCCAATGGAGCAAGCTAGCTTCATTCTTCTCTAGCTTTCATATATCCCCCGCATTCAGGGCCTACATCTCACTACCACTGCTGTTCGTACACAGGGGACGCACTTTACTACCACTACCGTTTGTACTCAACATCATACAATCTACCTTTCACTCTGAGAGAGACTACCAACAGACCTAATAGCTCTCTGAACTTTTGCCATCCTATTCCTATTCTAGCTTCTAGTTTCAGAATATCCCCCCACACACACACTGCTAATTAGGTTACTTTGGCAATAGAAATTACCTACTATTTCTGGGAGCATCCAAAGCAACTAAAAAAAAATCTATTTTCTGTGTCCTTAGTATCTATTACTCTTGTGCATCTTCTATATATAGACATCACTTTTTCTGTTAGGTTTTCTGTGATTCGGCTGCACTTCTTATGTGTCCATAGCTTGCATTGAGTACACAATATAAAATTCCTGACAACACCCCTTCTACATACTGAACTTTATGTGATGGGAGTAGAGTCCTGTCTGATTTCCAGCTTACTAAAACTTTGGTCATTGCTGATTTAACTTTAAGGCCCATTGATTTTAATTTTCCTTCTATGCCTGAGATTTCTTTTCTGATTTTATCATAAAGTCTGCTTATGGATATGGGTGCAGGTGTGGTAAGAAGCTTGCTTCCCAATCACAATGTTCTGGGTTCAGTCCCATTGCATGCAATCTTGGACAAGTGTCTTTTACTATAACCTTCAGCTGACCCAAAGCTTTGCAAGTGGATTCGGCAGACATAAATTGAAGGAAGCTTGTCAAAAAATATATATGTTACGAACAAAAAATATTATATTCTGATAATTTCTCATTTGTACGACCTGAAATAGAACACCATTCTTTGGTTTTGCAAGGTAAGACAAAAAAAAAAAAAAAAATTCATTGTGGTCAAGTGACTATTTAAAGCATAGGTAATGTGATTTGGCATGTTTTTTACTGTGAGGGTGAACTATAAATACTACTGTTGAACATGTGGCAAGTGAGTCTGCTGGGAGCTGATGTGCAACATTGACATGTGAGGCTGTTGGTTTGGAGTCTGCTGGAAGTCGATGTAATGGAAGTCAACATGAGTGGTTTATGTGAATAGTTTGTCCAAGGTCGGTGCCATACAGTCGATGTGAGGTGGTCGAGTTTGAGCAGTTTGTGTTGAACAATTGACACAGTAATTGATGTCAGAAGTGGGATATGTATTGCAATCGTGAATGTCAGTGGTTAATGTCGACAGTGGCGTCTTTACTATGGGGAGAACTGTTATAAGTCAGTTCAATGTGACGGTGAATGTCTGTGGTTAATGGGAACAGTGGACAGTTTTGAACTTGCTGCAAAAATAGTCAGTGTGAACTTGGCAATATAAAGAGTGCAGAAAGATTATTGGACTAACATAAATTCAGAAGTAGCAACAAATTCCAGTCAAAAAGAAGGATAGAAAAAGAGATAGAAAATAAATCATTAGACTGGTGAATAAAAGAAGAGCTCACCAAAAGAAGTCTGCACATTTCAGAAATAAATGAAAAAAACTCTCTAAAATCTCTCTAAAGAACTGTTTTTATTTATTCTATAAATGTTTATTCACCTTTTAATTAAAATTCTTGTATTTTGCTTATACTCAACGGTTTTAGCTTGTTATTGCCAACCCTTCTGATTTCTGTAACTACTGTTTCTTCCACTCTAAGCAAGTTGGTTCACGGAGCTTGCCTATGGTCTTCTGAGCTATGGACACAGACTGTTGGAGACTCTTGGTGGTATCAGGCAGTGGCACTACAACTGTGAGCTGACCAAAGCCTTTCAAGTGTATTCAGTAGATAGAAACCGAAGGAAGCCTATCAATATATATATATATATATATATATATATATATATATGTGTGTGTGTGTGTGTGTGTACATGTATGTATAGAAACGGTACGTCCTGAGTTCAAATTCCGCCGAGGTCGACTTTGCCTTTCATCCTTTTGGGGTCGATAAATGAAGTACCAGTTATGCACTGGGGTCGATATAATCGACTTAATCCGTTTGTCTGTCCTTGTTTGTACCCTCTCTGTGTAGCCCCTTGTGGGCAGTGAAGAAATAAAAAACTATGTCTTCCAAATATTTGAGATTTTGTGACAATATATAAAATTATTATTGATTTTGTTGTGGAAGTATGTAGCAGAAGGAGTTGCATACCAGACCAAATGTTTTCTTAACTTTAGTTATATCCCTTCGCATCCCATTAGAGTTGACTTTGAAATACATTGGTGTAGCATATAACGTCTATTCATTTCCTGTCATATTTTTGGTGAACCTAAGAAATCAGAATTATTTTTTAAATCCTAAACTGGGATCAATACATCAATACAAACTTCCTGGGAAATCTGTTTATGTTAGATTCCTAGTAACTTTGTAGAGTGTTTTTCTCAAAGCTTAAATTTAAATACAGTTAGACTTTAATGGGTTAATATGTAAACAAGAAGACATTGTCAATGTTATTAACTTTTTCCTACTAATTAAAAAAGAATAAATTTGTTAATTATAATTCCACATTATCTTGTATCACATTTTAGCATTTAATTTTGTATTTTTATTTTAATGTTTAATAAGCTATTGTTTTTCTAATATATTTACTCTGTAGAATTGAAATACCTCCAAACAAAATTTTATATATTTAATTTGGAATGGTTATAAATTATTTTCATTAAAGTAATTGCCTGCAAGGCAAAGGAAATTATCACAAAATTATAAATAAAGAAGATAAGAAAACTGAAAAATATTTATCATTATTTCTTAGCTGATTGATCTTCTATTGACAACAGGGTTTAATCAATTATTTGGTGATTTGCTAAAGTAATTGTAGCAATTTTCTTTGCAACTATCAAAGATTAGTATTCATGCAATAATCATTGATTACTTTATAGATCTAAAGAGATACAATTGTTGATTATAAATCCATTTAAAGTTTAAAAAATGTTGCAAACACAGCAAGATAGATAAAACCCAATAGGAATTTATGTAATGATGTGTTTTGAGTGTAAGTTTCCTTAAAACGACTCTATTGACTTTGTGCCTACTTAAAAGAAATCAATTTCCGTCTGGTATACTAAGATCAATATATTTGTGAGACAAATATTAGAATAATAAATATTTATATCAATAACATTGTTTTATCTAAGGAATGATAACTAAATATAAGATAAATTGGTGATATTTCTGCTGATTTGGCTTCAAGAATTTAGAAAAATCTATAAACTTCATAGATAATGTTATTCACTTTCAGTTGTACTTTTTATCACAACATTGTTACATTAAATGTTGTAACTGATTGGCTAAGATGTGATAGTATTGATTTATTTTCTGTTGGTTAGCTGTCTTTGTGAGATGTACATCTATGAGATGTTTGTGTGATGTATGCCTGTGAGATATATGCAATGTAAGTTTAAAAGACATAAGTCTGTGAAATATACCTTTGTGAAATGTATCTGATATTTATATCTCAGACATAAATATTTGTAACTTGTATGACTGTGAGATATTTAATTGTGAGATGTATATTTACAAGATATATGTTTGCAAGATGTATGATTTTTCAGATATATATTAATAAGGTTTCTGTGTTTGTGTGTGTGTGTGTGTGTGTGAATACTAAAGTAAGAGACAACAGACTAGAGAATATGTTCTTCAAATAACTGCATTTATTCTTTTTTCTTCCTATGAATACATTCTTTCTAATTTGTATATAAAAATATTATTATCACTACAAACTTTGTTGTTGTTATTGTAGCATCAGATGAGCTGAGATTAAGACAACCATAAGCTAAAATTCAAAGTAGCTTTGCTTGCTAATTCAATTGATTAGTTTTAAAGAGTAGGTTTCTATAAATTATTTCGTACATTATGTACACACAGCACATTGTGACTAATGGCCGAGTTAAGAAATTTGCCTCTTAGCTTTGAGTCTCTGGATGTCATTCCACTGGGTAGTATCTTGATCAAATGTCTACTATTGCAGTGATACATCATTTATCAATTCCTCATTCATAATCCCAAAACAAATTATTAATATTCAAATCATCCAATCTTTCAGAAATAACTTGGGAGGATTTTCACTAATTATCTCCTTGTTATCTATATATATAAAAATGAGAATGTGTATCTGTCTGTCTGTCTGTCTGTCTGTCTGTGTGTGTGTGTGTGTGTGTGTGTGTGTGTGTGTGTGTGTGTGTTTCCCTAAAACTCGAGAACTACACAACCAATTTCATTCAAATTTTACACATGTCTTACTTAGGGTTCCTGTTGTGTTTTAGTCAAAAGAAATTTTTAACTTCTTGCAGAGTTCGAGCCCACGGCAACATAATATCTCCTCCACTATTTAAGTATTACGTGTCAAAAGTGAAACAAAAACACTCATGT
>NC_068988.1:68830483-68833253 GCF_001194135.2 Octopus bimaculoides | reverse complement strand
CATTGGGGAGTAGTAACGACTAGGCTACGGTAGCTGACTGATTATCGTGATCATTCGTCTTTTGCTTTCCTGTAGCTTTGCTCTCTTTTACAAACCCAGTGAACATATATATATTTCCTATTTTAAAGAAATTCAAACAATACATATTACACACAAATTAAAAAGATTCCCAACAATTAAACTTCTCTGGTTGACATTAATACACCCATCACCAATAGGGGCCTTAACTCCCACAATTTTCAGCTCCATGAGCTCCATTTTTCAGGAGCAAAATTCTTTTAAGGTCCATGTAGTGTCTTAGGCCAAAACTTTTTTTAACTTCCTGCATAGTTCCAGCCCACAGCAATATCTTATCTCCTCCACTATTTCAGTATTATGTGTCAAAAATGAAACAATAACATCACTCTACTGTAATGTCAGATACTTTCACTCTAACACTGAAACTATTCCACTATTTCAGTATTACCTGTCAAAAGTGAAACAATAACATGTCGCTACTGTAATTTCAAATATTTTCACTTTAATATTTTCAATTTCATACTAAAACTATTAAAGTGAGACTATACTCTCACATATATACAGGCATACTATAAGACCCAAGTAAAAACATTCCCAACAATTCAACTTCTCTGGTTGACATTAACACCCCCACCCCAATAGGGGCCTTCATTCCCACATTTTAGAGCTCCATGAGCTCCATTTTGCAGGAGCAAAATCTTATTTACAGGTTCCAGAAGACTGAAATTTTGAAATATGCGCATAAAGATCAATAGTATGGGATACATGTCTCATGATTAGACTTTTTTTAGGGTGTGTAAAGAGGGAAAGAACCCTCATGTGCAATTTTGATGAAATTCGAATCATATGTATTCCAGTTCCTTACAGAAAATATAACAGAAAAGTCTCATTTTTCAATTGCATGTAACACGGGCAACGCCGGGTATCTCTGCTAGTTCTTAATAAATATTAATTTTAATCTTTTAGGACAAATCCCTTAAATCTCTAGAACTGCAAGACACTTAGCTATATTCTTCTTCCTCTCACTGAGGGACCATGTGGGCTCCCAGTGATCCATACCAGCGCTTTGGAAGTCAACATTGAGTTTCATAAAACCAAGGGAATCACTAATTCTTTTTTTACCAAAATCTATTTCTTTCTTATTTACCCATTAAAAATAAAGGCAAACTATTTTATTTTATATTAAGTTTTATAAATAATATCTTTGGTGGTTACAATTTCGTCACCGGACTAAATATAGTTCAAAAGATTTACAATGAAGGGAGTGGCAAGGAAGATTCAATAATTAGCACCGGCAGGTATTTGCACACATATTTATTTCATCTTTCATCTGACTCCTAGTTTCATGCAGTGGACTGGGGCATTACTTTGATGGATTTAGTTGATCAAATCCATGCCAGTACTTCTTTTCTAAATATGATACTTATTCTATTTGTCTCTGTTAGTTGAACTGCTAAGTTACAAACATGTAAATAAGTTAATACCAGTTATCAACCAGTGAAAAACACAAAGATGCATGCACACCCATCCATAAATATGCACATGAACACACATGGACAATTGCTGCCAATCAAAATTCCCTCTCAACATACCGGTCAACCCAGGATCGTAACACAAGGCACTCACCCAAATTGCTGCACCCAAAACCTATCTTCTATTGCAAATGTACATGTATATAAATGATTATATACATTAAGCATTGTGAGACTAATAATCTGGTGTAGAACTCAATATACGTATGCTTCAGAATGAAGTATTAGACAAGTACAGAGTGGTAATAAGAAAAAAAGATGACATGTATATGTTTAGACACACACACACACACACACACTCATATATATATAAATATACATACATATATGTACCTGTGAGTATATATGTGTGTATGTATCAGTGTGAGTGGATGGGTGTCTGCCTGTCTCATTCATTTTTTGAGAGCATACATGTATGTATATATATACATATATTTCTGCTATTAAATCTAATTGCTTTTGGGATATGCACTTTTTATATACATCAGTTCTGATTTTATCACTGGTAATACCATCCCTGTATATTACACAAATGTAATTCTTTTTACCAAATAAATTGCACTTCCTATTCAGGGCTCCAACGAAATTACAGAATGTTATTCAGGCACTTAAGAATGAGTACACTACATCATATAGCAGAAACAGTTGTAAGCCAATGAAATTCATATCGTTTTCCTTTATCATCTCTTTTTCTTAAATGATTATATGTACAAATAATTGCAAACACACATTATACACAAACACACATCACACACAACATACACACAAAACATAAGTACAAGTCATACATCCTCAAATGGAAATATATACATAGAAATTTCTACATAAACATGCATATATATACATGCTTGTTCTTTCTTCCTTCAAACCTCTACTCCTGATGGAGGCTCAGTAGCACTGTCATGACATACGGTACTTCTTTTTACATCTAGTTATTTCTAATGATTACAGCATTTAGGTTTCCCAAGTGCCCCACCCTTCCATCTAAGTATTAAGTAAGCTTGATATTGTTTAACTTAGGTGATCAGACAGTAACTGATACTTTCAATGTGACCTTTCCCATATTGTATCATGTATATTGGTGACAAAGCTTTGAAATTTTTTAATTATTGTTAAATATTTGTTGAACACATTTTTTATGAATTGACTAGAATTAAGATGTGTTATGTTCCATATATGTACATCTATATTATGCCGTATAGCACCTGTACATATATATA
>NC_068988.1:68823253-68828253 GCF_001194135.2 Octopus bimaculoides | reverse complement strand
TTTGACAGATGTGTACAACTCATCTAATGATATCTTTGTGCATATCTTAGCATCATAACAAAGTAGTGTTGATGCACTAGTTATTTATTAGTCAAACTGACGCCTCTGAGTGATACCGAGGATATATTAATTTATTTATGGTTTTCTGAAGCTTTAATCAATATGGCTTTATAAGCGGTATATCTGTAAAAAGTTAATGAGGATACACAAACACTGATGAAGTCTTGATAGAAAGACTGAAACAGGTTCATTAATCCAATAACATAAAATATTGTATAAAAACAAGTTGTTTACATTTGTCTAAATGCTCAGTCTTCATTAAAAATCTATAAGATATATCTTAGAGCACATCATGGCAAATGTATTATAGCATCCAAAATTCCAGTGTACCTCCTACATATTTACTTTACTATTATTTGAGCTTGTAAATATTTTAGTCATAGTCATGTTTTAATTTACTTATACATAACAATGAACTAGTAGTTTTCAGTGTTTGTGTTAATCTAATATAACAAATGCAAAAACTAATTTCTGTGTGTCACTGTTTCACATTTCGACCTCCTCTCTCACTATTCATTGACACTCCTACTATTGCTCATGTTGGTGTGAGAGTAATAATAGGCAAAGAGATGGTAGTAGATTGACAGTTGTGATGGTAATGGGGTGATGCTAATAGTATGAGCTGTAGTTGTAATAGAGGCGGAGGCAACAGTGATGATGTTGGTGGTGGTCGTCGTCGTGGTAGTAGCTGAAGCAGTCAGGGATAATGCTGATAGTAAGAAATGTGAAAGACAGTGCTGATGGTGGTGGAGGGAAAGGCAGTGAAGTCAAAGGTGGTGGCATCAAAAGTCTGAATGATGTGTGTATAGCAGTTGTGGTAGTGATGGTGGTGGTGGTACTGGTGATGGTGATGGTTGAAAACAATCAACAGAAAGAGAGAGAGAGACACAGAGAGAGAGAGAGAGACAGAGAGAGAGGGAGAGAGACAGACAGACAGAGAAAGAGGTTAGACAGAAAAAAAATTGTACTAACCCTTGAATGGGAAGACAAAAAATGTTGTTTATCAGGCAGTTTTGCAATAAGTTCTAAGTCAACAAATTTTATCATTGCTTTGATGAAAATTGTTTATTGCTTGAAAAAATATTGGTCAAGTTTAATAAAATTTAATATGTACTAAATGCATGAAGTGTCATTGTTGGGTCCAAGACCCAATGAAGAGACCTCCTATCGGGCAGCTTTTAAGTTAGTTTTAAATAAAGAGACGTTTTTCTTTTTTATTAGGTCGTCACGTATGAAATTTGTAGTAAGGTATATGGTAAACTTTGACAGCTGCTCATTTCGTGCCATTATTATATTTTGAAAATCTTTATTTTTTGTTAGAAAGCTGACACATTTATTTCTTTATTCTAACTCCTTTTGTGCTTTATAAAGTATTTATAAATCAGTTTTGCTATTTTTGTTTAGAGATGAGTAAGTCAGAAATTCATACAGTTTTGAAATATGAGTTCTTTCTTGGAAATTCAGCATCACAGGCAGCTCAGAATATTAATGGAGTATTTCATTCTGATGTTATTACACAGCAGACAGTATCAAATTGGTTTTCAAAATTTCGTTCTGGTAACTTTGCCCTCACAAATGAGCAATGCAATCAACCAGAAACAAAGGTGGGAAATGACAGACTGAAAGCCACCATCGAATCAGATCCATCTCAAAGTGCCTGTGAATTATTGTTGTTGTTTGGTGTTAGCAAGCAAACAATATTGACTCACCTAGTTCAAATCGGTAAAGTGAAAAAGTTGGATAAGTGGGTTCCACATGAACTCAATGAAAATCAGAAACAGCAATGTTTGGAAGCCTGCATTATGCTACTTTCTTGTTACAAAAATGAATTATTTTTGAATCGAATTGTAACATGTGATGAGAAATGGATCCAATACAACAACCGAAATTGTTCGGCACAATGGTTGGACAAAGACGAGCCACCAAAAGACAGTCCAAAAAGTAAAATTCATTAAAAGAAGCTGATGGGGGGTGTTTGGTGGCCTGACACTGATGTGATCCATTATAATTTCATAAAACCTGGCTCATCAATCACGGCCAAAGTATACTGCAACCAATTGGACCAAATGATGCAGAAACTTATAAAAACAAACAACCTAGATTAGTCAACACATCCACTCTTATTTTATTGCAAGGCAATGCCAGACCACACATCACAAAAATGACATTGGCAAAACTACAGGATTTGGAGTTGGAAGTTCTCCATTATCCACCTTACTCCCCTGATCTTTCCCCCACTGACTACCACTTCTTCCAGAATTTGGATAACTTTTGATAGGAAAAAAATTTAATTTTACATGTCACCCGCATGAAGGCCAGTCAGGCGGTACTGGGAACGTGGCCGTTGCCAGTACCGCCTGACTGGCCTTCATGCGGGTGACACGTAAAAGCACCCACTACACTCTCTCAGTGGTTGGCATTAGGAAGGGCATCCAGCTGTAGAAACTCTGCCAAATCAGATTGGAGCCTGGTGTTGCCATCCGGTTTCACCAGTCCTCAGTCAAATCGTCCAACCGATGCTAGCATGGAAAGCGGACGTTAAACGATGATGATGATGATGATGATGCTGTAAAACAAGCCTTCCAAGATTTTATTGACTCTTGGACAACCTACCGCTGAAATGGCAAAAGTGTATTGACAATATAGATGCATACTTTGATGAATAAAACCACTCCTTGTATTTATAAAACATTAGGAAACTGTTTTTTCTTTTCTGCAAATTTCATACTTGATGACCTACCTAATACATCAGTTTCTTCATTATGCTTGGACACATCATATTCCAAACTGACAGCTCAAATCATGATATTAATTTCTGTTCATTAAAATTAATATCCAAATGGCTAATACTATTTCAACTTGTTTTTTAAAAATCAAGAATTATTTCTATTTTGTAATTCAGCTAAATATCAGTTCTTGAATAGGTCAAAAATTAAGACTAGCCATCTGGCACCAAGCCATCAAATGGTAGCCTTCCAATGTCATTAATTATATTGTGGAAGAGACTTTTAGTCAGTGATTATTGGTGATCAGGTCATAGAAGTACGTCAGAACTGTTTGGCATCACAAACTCGACTATTAAAAAGAAAAAAATGAAAATGATTACTAATGACTAAAATATGTGAATATAACAGTTGTGTGTTATTACTAAATGACTAAATTGACTCTTCTGTGATGTGGTTCGTAAAGTTTCATATGAAGTCACTTTTCAAACAAGAACTTTTATTAATTTTGCATTTGTAGCCTTGAAGAATGTAATTACATGTAATATCTGTAGACTGCTTTAACCAATGCTTCGTGAGTACAATCTGGTCAATCGACACAGCCAAAGCCTGTTGAAGAGATTATTTCTTTGGTGGTTGACATTATCTGTCATCTGGTTAAATGAAACTACTATACTGTAAGCATTATGGTCAAGTGATAGCTTAGTTCTTTCTTCCCAAAGTTACAGTGGCTTGTAAAACGAGTCATAACACTTCTTCTCTACATTAAGTCATTAAAAATATTAAATACTCTTTGACTCTTTTACTTGCTTCAGTCATTTGACTGTGGCCATGCTGGAGCACCACCTTTAGTCGAGCAAATCAACCCCAGGACTTATTCTTTGTAAACCTAGTACTTATTCTATCGGACCCTTTTGCCGAACTGCTAGGTTATGGAGACGTAAACACACCGCCATCGGTTGTCAAGCGATGTTGTGGGGACAAACACAGACAAACAAACATATACACACACATACATATACACACACATACATATACATACATACGATGGACTTCTTTCAGTTTCCGTCTTCCAAATCCACTCACAAGGCTTTGGTCAGCCCAAGGCTATAGTAGAAGACACTTACCCAAGGTGCCACGCAGTGGGACTGAACCTGGAACCATGTGGTTGATAAGCAAGCTACTTACCACACAGCCACTCCTGCGCCCATGCTTAAAATATTTTGAAATCTCCAATTTTTTTAATGAAACTAAATTTGAAAACTAACCCATAATTTTTAGTTATTAGCTGAAAATTTAGTTTGTAGTTTGCTTCAAATTTTCATCAATTTGCTGTGTCAAATGATAAATTAAGTAAACTTCATAAACGCATTTCACAGTGTAGAATTATTGAACAACATTGAATTATTGTTGGGAATTACTTCTTTAGCTATGACAAATTCCTCACTTTATCTCTTTTGTTCCGTTATTAAACCTGCTTCAAATCAGATGGGGGCAAGTCAGATATGCACAGCTGATATGGGCATTGTGTGTGTGTGTGCATGTGTGTGTAGCTGTATGTATGTGTGCATGAAATTGTGTGTGTTTATGTGTATAGTTCTTGTTTAATAGGTTAAATGAGACAAAAAGAGTCAGTACCCATCATGTTTGCATTTTTCCTAGACTGGTGATTTTGATGTTGCCAATGTTAAACTTAAATATCTAAAGATCAAGGTCTGATGGAAAGGGAAGTTGAAATAATTCAGAGTAGAATGTCTGGACAAATACCTTAATTGTTAACATGCATGTATAGTTTTAGTATATGTATATTGCTGTTATTGTTTAGTCTTGGATTCATTTTGACTATTTGGTCCTATGATCAAAAGGATTCCAGCTATAAACAGGCCATCTTTTCCCCAGGAACATTATCCAATGTATGCTTTTTAAGATGGTCTGGTCTGATTTATGTGGAGGCGCAATGGCCCAGTGGTTAGGGCAGTCGACTCGCGGTCATAGGATCGCGGTTTCGGTTCCTAGACCGGGCGTTGTGAGTGTTTATTGAGCGAAAACACCTAAAGCTCCACGAGGCTCCGGCAGGGGATGGTGGCGAACCCTGCTGTACTCTTCCGCCACAACTTTCTCTCACTCTTACTTCCTGTTTCTGTTGTGCCTGTAATTCAAAGGGTCAGCCACTTGCACATTAATTTCACAAGCAGGTTGTTCCGTTGATCAGATCAG
>NC_068988.1:68810029-68823036 GCF_001194135.2 Octopus bimaculoides | reverse complement strand
GAACCCTCGACGTCGTAAGCGACGGAGTGCCAACAACATAAAAATAACAACGGTTTCGATTCCCAGACCAGGCGTTGTGAGTGTTTATTGAGCGAAAACACCTAAAGCTCCATGAGGCTCCGGCAGGGGATGGTGGCGAACCCTGCTGTACTCTTTCACCACAACTTTCTCTCACTCTTACTTCCTGTTTCTGTTGTGCCTGTAATTCAAAGGGTCAGCCACTTGCACATTAATTTCACAAGCAGGTTGTTCCGTTGATCAGATCAGCTGGAACCCTCAACGTCGTAAGTGATGGAGTGCCATCTCGGTGTGATTTATAAGAAATATAAGTAATTACATAGAGACACTTTTGTTAGCTTATAATGTTTTTAATCAGTTGATTTGATAAAAGGTGCTACAGCCATCATCTTCATGTCTGTTCTGAGACCAGATGTTTATTTATAACTGAATGCATGCTTATGTAAGTGTGTATGTGTATTGCAAAATATCAAATTTGTTGGTCAACATCTGATCTGAGGGACAACAATAAGGAAATAAGTGAGAGTATGTATGCCTGATTGTTTGTATATACTTTTGAATTACAGATAAGTTAGTGTTTGGTGGGAGGACCAAGAACTAAAATTTACTCTCGTAAGCCATATGATATTATCATAAACTTTCACTAATAATTGCATCAACATTTTGTTAGAAATTCAAATTTCTTTTTTCTCTTTTCATGACAAAGTCGTCTTTAATATTCTTTCTGCTGTGAAATAGAAAGAAGATAGAAATATAAAATCTTCCAATTAAAACCATTCAACTCAAAAGCGTGTGAAGCAAAAGTAAGATTTACAAACTTGATTATAAACTAAGAACTTTGATGTCAAACATCAGTGATGTTTCACTGAATATAGTACTGATTAATATTCAGATTATATACACTAACACAATCATACTCTTATATATGCACACATAAACATGAACACATATATATACACATATATTTATGTCTATAGATGTGTGTATTCATACACACACACACACCCATAGATACATATATGTGTTTGTGTGTGTTTCATTCCAAGATTATCTGCAACATTTGCTTATGTAGTTGAAAAGTAGTTGAGCAACAAGTAACTTTGGAAATCCTTTGGAAGAAAAATTTGACACGATTAACAGGCTGGCATATTTCTTGTTCTTTGGGTTTAAATTTATGGCTGAGTTCCAAACAAGATTATCATTTTGTTAAGTAAACTTTGACTAGGATTTGCTACATTGTTTATCTGAAAGCAAAAGCATCCAAATAAAGAAAATCATACATGTTATATAGTTATATATGACTTTCATTGTATGGTTGTGTATATACATGTGTGTGTTAGTGTATGTGAGTGTTTGTAAGTGTGTGTGTGTGTGTGTGTGTGTGTGTGTTTATATATTGATATGTGAGTATATATATACAGTTATTTATATCGATATATATGTATCAACATATATAATATTCACACACATACATACACACATACACATATATAATATATATATATATATTGACATATACATATATATATATATATATATATATATATATATAAATATATATAAATATACATATATATAATTATTATTAAAAATTATAATTAAGGGTATCTAAGAGAGACCACCATGCTAGATATAGCAGCCAAAACTTGACGCTAAAACCACATTAAATGTTCATATAGCACCAAGAGAGAAGACAAAGAGACAAAATAAACTAGCAAAAAAATTACTGGATAATTCCAGATCTCGGATTTCTGGCTCTGCATAAGAAATGCTTTGCCTTCATCAGTGGAATATACGCAGATAGCACATAGATACAAATATATACAACATACGGCTACTTACATATCGGTAAGTATTATTCAATTCCGGGATCTGGAATTAATGCAGTTCTCAGGGGGCTTCAGCTGACACAATGTGACAAGGCTGACCCTTTGAAATACAGGTACTACTCATTTTTGCCTGCTGAGTGGGCTGGAGCAGCATGAAATAAAGTGTCTTGCTCAAGGACACAATGCGTTGTTGGGAATCAAACTCATGACCTTACAATTGTTAGCCTAATACCCTCGCCATTAAGCCATGCAGCTTCACTATATGTACACATAAATACATGAATGCATAGATATGTACAAGAAATTGACATTTAATAGAAAATTCAGATTATTGTACTCATATTTATTTCTTTTCTTAGATACTTAAAAAAAATCCCTTTTGAAAATAAAATTTGAATAAGTTATATAATAAGAATATAGTTATGATATAAACTTTCATTGCGTTGGTTTAGACAAAATATCGAATATATCTGTTTTCGTGTGATATAATAATTTCCTGTTTTACATTTTATTCATTCTATTCCATATGCTTAGCATGAATTATGAATTTGTATTCTCCCCACTTCACATATAATCCTATTGCACTCAAAGAACAGATCACATGTTCAGACTACAAGACTGGCTTCTCTCTCTCCTATGTGTTTACATACAAAAGAAACCAGCTGCTTCTTTTATATATTGGTTTAGATTCTCATTATGTTTCTTCAACAAATTCTTACTCATTCTTGCAGGTACATACTAGTGTTTGTGTGTGTGTGAATGAATATTTGTATCTCTGCTTCATCTCATATTCTTGTCACCATCATGATAATTATCAAACATTTGTGGTGTCTGGAGATTGCTGTTAGACAATGAGGCATTATAAATCTAAAAGGAGACATTCAGGCAATGAGGTTCATCAGTTGGTATATCTAGATTAAGCATATGCTTCTAAATAATCCTTAGTTCACTCTCTATTCTGGTCACCCATTTGTTAAATCATAACATCCCTTTTGCACCCGATATTTTGTTTATCTATCCTATTTTACCTGTTTCAGTGAAAAATCATTTGCATCCACACTACAAAACCATTTTAGAAACAGTAATATTTAAATATTTGATATAGATGAACAATTTTATAATAAATGTGTGTCTATATACCCATATGTATGCATATAGGTATGTACATTAGGTCAGACTGATGGACATAGGTATGGTGCGTGTATGTGCGTGTGTGTGTCTATGTATGTGTATGTATGTATGTATCTGTCTGTTTATACACACACACATGCACATACACTTATGCAAAATAAAAGGTATATATGAGGTGTGTGTATGTGTGCTGAGAGAAATAAAAGTGGTCAGTGACATGTGTTTGAATAGCATAAAGAAATACCAGTCTGTGAAATACCATACAACAAAAATTCTATATGTGAATACATGTGTGATGGTTTATGTCTATATGTATATGTGTGTAGAATTTGCTGGAAGAGGCAAAATATTTATGAAAAACCCTGTACTCTCTTGAACAGAGTTGCAGATATTCATCTTATTTTCATGGAAATACAGCATACCATTAATGGATTATTAGAAACATGTAACCAGCAACAACAATGCTATAGTTCCATAATTCAGGTTTAAAATTAATAGATGTATTAATAAATGACACAACATAACATATTTATATTCTTGGAGAATTGTGTTCAGTGATATTACTATTGTAAGCCATTGCAAATTCCATAAGCAAGATCATGATGTATACGTGAATGAGCATGTGTAAGTGTGTATACATACTTGCTTACATACAAACATGCTTGTATGTACATATACAGTATCACAGTATCAACCAGATCCTTAGATACTGTTGGACATCACTGGTCACAATGTGCTTCCAATTCTGTCTTGATTGCATCATTGTTTTCCAGCTTGATCAGACTGGTTAACTGAATTACCTTCCCACTGTCATAGAAGCCTTCCAAGTAACCTTTTCCAATCTCTTGGATACCTCTTGGCAACTGTATGAGTCCACTTATTGTCTGTGAATCTTGCAACATCTCCAGCCCGGTGTGCTTTTTGTATTCTGTGACTACGTTCACTCTGCTCTGTTTTTGAATTATCTCGTTTCAAATATGTTCTTAAATGATATTCCTTGCATGGAACTGATGACAATAGTGTGGTGGTGGTGGCTGTGGTGGTGGCGGTGGTGGTGGTGGTGGTGGTGGTGGTGATGATAATGATGGTGATTTCAACTTTTGGTCCCTTGCATCGTAGTCTATCATGTTCTATCTTCTTTGTAGCAGCCCATGCCTACTTGTGTATAAGAGCACAGGTAAGATGGTATTATTCAATAGTCTGGCATGTATGATATGTCTGTCTTTGTTTTGAGCATATCCTTTATTGAGTTGAAAGCCTTCAATCCTACCCTTATGCTCCTTGAGACGTCAGCATCCATATCTTTAAGTAAAACTATTCCTTTACCTCTTTGATTTCATTGCTTCCTACCTCTACTTAGCCTTCTGCTACATCTTCTGACCATGTACATTTTGTTTTTATGTGGTTCATTTTAAGACCTACTGCTAACTTCTGCATGTCTTGCTCTGTTAGCAGAGTCAGCAGCTAGTGTGTAGACTCAGTGATGAGTACAGTGTCATCTGTGGATTGAAGGTGTGTTACTTGCTCACCATTGATGTTCGTGTCACCTGTCCAGTCAATGTCCTTGACAACCATTTCTAGACATAGAAGCTTTGGAGTGATGGTATAACTTCACTTGACATCCTTCTCAGTTGCTATCTTACTGGTAGTAACAGCAGAGCTATATATATTGTGCATCCAGTGTTCCCATCTCTGAGTAGTTTGATGTATTGTGATTCAACATCTTGCATTTCCAAAGATTTCAAGACTGTGCTCATCTTAAAGCCACTGAAGGTGTATTTGTAATCCACAAAAGTAATACACAGAGGAAGCTTGTTCTTTTGAGCTATGTTAGAGTGAATATGTGGGTTTTCATACAATAGTCCATATGGAAACCTGCTTGCTTCGTCTGCTGTTGGTCATTGAGGTGTTTCGATAATCTGGTGACTATGACCTTTGTAAACAACTTGTAGGGGTAAGACAAGAAGTATATGGGGAAATAGTTTTTAAAATCTTCTTTATCATCTTTCTTATGAAGTAGGATGGTATTTGGTTCTTTCTACAACGTGGATATTTTACCTTCCTTCTGATAGCAATTGAAGTGTAGTATGAGGATTTTCCACATTTTGATATCTTTGCTGTGATACCATCTTTCTCAGGGGCTTTGTCTGTTTACATCAGTTTGAGGGCATTTTCAATGTCACTGGACAGAGTAGGTGGTACTTCTTCCAATATTTGTGGCTATAGGCAATCAAGCTTCACTGATGATTTTAAAAGGTTGGTGAAGAAGATTTTGCATACCTCTTCCATCTCTCCTTTGTCTGACACCATGAACCCATACTTGTTGTTAAACACCATCACTTCTGATCTATAGAGTTCCAGCCTTCTACAGTTTTTTAAACTTTTCCTTTCCTCTGCAGCCTCCATCAGATTCTTCAGTCTATAATTCTCAAAATCATTTCTGAGATGTTTTCCGATCACTATGCAGAGAATGGAATACTCAAGCTGTCAGTTTCCTTGACAGTTTCCCATTTCTCTAGTGGTTTCAGTCTCCTCTGATATTCTTCCATCAGGCTCATGCAATCTTGCAGTTTTCACTTTCCATATGCAGTTTTCAATTTTCTTGACTTGAAAATTGTAATCCTCATCTAGCTCTTCAAATTGACTCCAAATTTCCTTCTTGATAGTTTCCTGCAACTATTTCACATCAAGACCTTGGCATGTTGATTCTTGATTGATACCTGTTCTCTCTGATTTCATTGATCATGATCTTTGCGCATAGCAAGCAATGATCACTGCCTATGTTGAATAGCACTACTACTGAGACATCCTGCAGTATGCGCTGTCTACTGACCAAGATGTAGTCAATTTCATTTTTGTGTTGAGTGTTTGGGGATATCCAAGTCCATCTCCTTCAGATTCATTCTTGTACAGGCTGTTCCCAATGAATGCCAAGGAATCCATGAAATACCATAACTCTATAAGTTTAATGTAATGCTGTGGTACACGGGTCAGCTGAAAAGTTTGTAGGTTGACCAAGATAGGCTCATGGAATGTGACAAATGTAGCTTATTTTTCAACATAGATCCCCTTGCAGCCTACATACTTCTTTCATCCATGTTGCAGTACTTGGATCCCATTGGGGAAGAATTTTTCATCCTGATCATCAAAAATGTCATAAACAGCAGGTTTGTTGTCGTCATCACTGTGTTACTGGTTCTCAGCCAAGTGATTTTTCGTGTTGGGAACAGATAATACTCAGCTGGAGTCAAATCAGAAGAATAGGGAGTGTGATAAGGCCACAGCCACACACAGCAGCCATGAAAAGCATGAATTTGTGTACTGGAGCGTTGTCCTGATGAAATAAAACCCGTTTCGTCAGTTTTCTTGGCTGTTTGGTCCTGATAGCCTTTCATAACTGCCTCAGCAAGTCGGCATAGTAATTTCCGTTGATGATGGTGGCCCTTTTGAAGACAATCAATAAACATCATGCCTTTTGCATCCCCCAAAATTGAAACTGTTACCTTCCATGCAGACGAAAAAATGTTGGCCTTCTTTAGAGCAGGTGAGGAGGGTGTGTTTGCACTGCATGGATCATCACTTTTTCACTAGCTCAAAGTGATGAAACCAATACTCATTCTGGCTTCGAGAACATTCAAAGAAAGCAGCAGGATCTGCTTCAGTGTCAGATTTTCTGGTAATGTGATCAGTGGGGTGAGCTTTTGATCAGGTGTCAGAAGTTGTAACAGTTACTGAGCAGAAACCTTCGTCATGCCAAGTTCATTGTGCAGAATATTCTTAGCTCACTCATGGGATATGATGTTTGATTTATAGTTAACTGCCCGTCATCCATCACCATGTGATAAACATGATTAATGTTTTCCTTTGTGGAGGCAGTTGCAGGATATCCAGAAGTCTTCTTTGAATTATTAAGATGTCAGTTTACCTTGAAAGAAACAATGCATTTATTGATAAGAAGGGATGAAACTAATGCATACAAGATCTCATAGCTCTAGCATCTCTCCTTCATAGTCAGCCTGTGAACTTTTCAGCCCTCCATTGTATAAACAGTGTAAGTGATGTTTGGTAAACTTTGCTTTTAGGAGACTTAACTGGGCTGTAGACTGTACTGTCATTAATATCATTCATGTAGACTAAGATACTCACATGTCAAAACTTACTTATTCCTTTAGGATGAAATAAATTTGTTATGATTCCAGTTACATCTAAACTCTACTGAAACGTTACGTTTACGTCATTTATCTTATCTTACTGCATTATTTACAGTCATCGATATTAGTTACTGTATGTAGAGTTTCAGCAGTGTACTAGAACTACAGTAACTGCAGAATATACCCCCCCACACACACGTGTATATATGTATGTATGCATATATGAATATATGTTTATGCTTGTATGCATATGTGTGCTTGCATGCATGTGCATGTGTGTGCATGTGTGTGTGTGCGTGCATGTGTGTGTGTGCGTGTGTGTGTGTGTGTGTCTGTGTGTGATATCATATCTAGCAGAAGTAGCAGTGGGACTCAAAGGCCAGGAGTTTTGTGCATTAGTACTAATCAAACTAATGCATGAAACTCTCAGCCCTTGAGTCACTCCGTTACTTCTGCTAAATCATCAACATCATTGCTTAACGTCTGCTTTCCATGCTGGCATGGGTTGGACTAATAATTATAATGATACACACACACAAGCACACAGAAACATGCTCATGTTTTTTGTTCTATATTTCTTGCTTGTATTGCCAAATCTATCTATCGATCTATCTATCTATCTATCTATCTATCTATCTATCTATCTATCTATCTATCTATCTATCTATCTATCTGTCTGTCTGTCTGTCTGTCTGTCTGTCTGTCTGTCTGTCTGTCTGTCTATCTGTCTATCTAAGGATCTCTCTATTTATCTATCTATCTATCTATCTATCTACACACACACATATGCGTGCACACACACGCACACACATGCACACACACACACACACACACACACATAGGGATTGGTCAAATAATATGAATACACAGACATATATTATATAAATTTGCAAAGGCACAGATGTGGCTGTATATCTTAATAATCAAATGCTTAATAGATAATGTATAACTGTTGTGATGGTCACAGATAGAACACTTTTTACCATAGTTTCATTTGACCATGTTTTTTCCTGAATCAATACAACCACAGATCCAGACTATAACATTCTATGTCTTCCTAAGAGTACTCCATGGTAAAAAATGGAAATGGCTTTTACAGCTGTTATGCATTTGGTTAGGTCAGTCAGGTCTGAGATGAAGAAGGAGAGCAGATCAGCAAATCAACAACAACAAAAATAGGTATAGAAGTTGCTAGAAGTTTGCTTCTCAAGCTCATGGTTCTATGTTCAGTCCTGCTGTATGGCCGATTAACCTTCTGCTGACCAAGGCCTTGGAAGTGGATCTGGTGGATGGTAAAAGGAAGAAGTTTATTGTTGTTGTTGTTGTTGTTGGGTGTATGTGTGTGTGTGTATGTATGTGCGTGTGTCTTTGTGGTACCTTTGTTCATGTTTGTTTCCCATGACTGCTTGACATTCAGTGTTAGGTTGTTTATGTCCCTTGATAAAATAAGTATCAGGCTTTGAAAAAAATCAGGACCGGAGCCAATTTGAAAATGGTGCTTCAGTTAGGCCACAGTCTAATGTCTGAAACGATGGAGGCACAACGGCCCAGTAGTTAGGGCAGTGGACTCGCGGTTATAGGATCGCAGTTTCGATTCCCAGACCGGGCGTTGTGAGTGTTTATTGAGCAAAAACACTTAAAGCTCCACGAGGCTCCGGCAGGGGATGGTGGCGAACCCTGCTGTACTCTTTCACCACAACTTTCTCTCACTCTTACTTCCTGTTTCTGTTGTACCTGTAATTCAAAAGGCCAGCCTTGTCACACTGTGTCACGCTGAATATCCCCGAGAACTACGTTAATGGTACACGTGTGTGTGGAGTGCTCGGCTACTTGCACGTTAATTTCACGAGCAGGCTGTTCCATTGATCGGATCAACTGGAACCCTCGACATCGTAAGCGAAGCAGTACCAACCACCGATGTCTGAAACAAATAAAGATGAAGGATGGCACCTTGTGCAAGTGTCTTCTTTAGCCTTGGGCCAACCAAAGCCTTCTGAATGGATTTGGTTGACACAAATTGAAAGAAGCATGTTGTATATTTGTATATCTATGTGTATATGTGTGTATCTTTGTGTTTGTGTTTGTCCTGCTCTACCACTTTACAACCAGTGTTGGTGTGTTTACATCCCTGTAACTTAGTGGTTTGGCAAAAAGAGAATGATAGAATAAGTATCAGGTTAAAATAAAAGTACTATGATTGATTCATTCAGTTAAAAATTCTTCAAGGCATTATCTCATCATGGCCATAGTCTAATGATTGAAACATGTAAAAGATAGAAAATAAAAGATATGTATAATGCATATACAGAAGTGTCAATCATTTAAAGTTGATGGAACTTGTGGAAGGGGGAGACCTTGAAAGACATCGAATGAAGTAATGAAAGCCGATCACGAGACACTAAGCCTTACAAAGGAGATGACAAAGAACTGAGATAACGAGTGCCTTGCTGTACCGAAGAAGACCTGTCCATCACAGCAGAATTAATACAGGTGCTGGTGCTACATGAAAATTACTTGTGCTGGTGCCATGTTGAAAGTGCTTGTGCCATATAAAAAGCAACCGTTTACTCTGTAGAGCAGCTGGCATTAGGAAGGGCAACAAGCCATAGAAACCATGACAGAACAAACAATGGAGCCTCGTGTGGCCGCTGGCCATAACAACTCTGGTCAAACCGTCAAACCTATGCCAGCATGGAAAACAAATGTTAAATGATGATGATGATATATATACATACACATATAGATACGTACACATATATACATACACATATAGATAGATGCAGATGTGGCTGTATGGTAAAGAAGCTTACTTCCAAATTATGTGGTCATGTATTCAGTTCTACTGAGCAGTACTTTGGACAAGCGTCTTCTGCTATAACCTCAGGCTGACCAATACCTTGTGTGTAGATTTCGAACCCTATCGTACACACACACACACACACACACATGAAGCACTGAGGGCCGATCCAAAGACACTGAGTGTTACAAAGGAGATGACTAAGGACTGAGATACCTGGTGCATTGCCGTCACAGCAGAGTTGATACCAGTGCTGGTGCAATGTTGAAAGCACCCAGTTTACTCTTAGAGTGGTTAGCACTAGGAAAGGCATCCAGCCATGGAAACTATGTCAGCACAGACAATGGAGTGTAGTGTGGGCCCTGGCTTTACCAGCTCTAGTTAAACCATCCAACCCATGCCAGCATGGAGAACGGGTGTTAACTGATGGTGATGATGATGATGATGATGATGAAGATGATGACGATGATGATGATGATAATGATGATGTTGATGAAATATATATATTATATATGGGAGTGGTTACATTCATTAACCCTGCTGATAAGGTCCTCTGTGCTTTCACAAACACCAGACAACATCTCAATGAGTGATCTTAACACTTCTGCGAGGAAGTATGATAGCTGGCAATATTGGCACCACAAACCAGTCATTTTGGGGGGTGGGGCAGAAAAAGGGTCTGCGATAGGTTTATAGGTCTTTTTGTAACCCATAGAGTGTAGGAATGTCATTGTTTAATGTTACGAAGTTCCGCACTTTGCGCTTCTTAGGTTGGAGTACGTTACACCACATTCCCATGTGTGCATTGAGGATTTTCTCTATTCTTTCATATTCCTGCTGTGTGACTTCTCTCATCTCATGCTTTCGATGTGTTGTTGCATTGTCTGGATGTAATTTTGCAGGCTGTCTCCTGATATCCTGTCGGAATTGCCTGTGGGGAGGCATACTATTTCGTTGTTCCTAACTCTATGTTTTAGTTTTTGCATTCCCATCACAGCTGCTGTACTGAGTTGATGGGTCAGGTTCTAGCTAAAGAGATCTTAGCTTCTGTTCTATTGTGTGAGTAAGGTAGGATGCACACTCTTTTACTGAATGGTAAATCTCTTGGATAGATTCATGCCATGTCATAGGATTTGTTGATTGAGATATAAAAGAGATTTTCTGAGGTGTTGTTGTTGTTACCATTGTATGTGTGGTTGTTGCTGTCGTTGTTGTTGCTGTTATTGTTGTTGTTGTTGTTATTGTTACAGACATTGTTGTTGCTGTTGTTATGGTTGTTGTTGTTGTTGTAGTTATGGTGGCTTTGTCTACCTGTAGTGTTCTTGGTGTTGTTGTTGTTGCTGATGTATACGGTGTGGTTGTTTCTATTGTTGTTGTTGCTGGTGGTAGCAGTGTTGTCATTGTTGATGTTGTAGTTGTTGTTGTTGTCATCATTGTTGTTGTTACTGTTGGTGGTACTGTAAGTACTTTGTGTATTATTGCTGTGCTGGTTTCTTATATTTGTGTTGTTACTGTAGTGGTAACGTCCTAATCTCCATCTAATCTCAGACAGACAATTTGTCTTACTGACCTTGTTATACACAGCATATTTTGGTGGTAATCGTAGGACACATATCTCGTTTTTATCCAGTTGTATCACACCATACATTCCGAGTGTGTGATTGTTCTCATTTGTGATGGCGTTGTAGTTCTCCGGTAGTTCGCTGTCTGACATCACAATTCCATTGATGTTGTTTGGGTATCTGCTTTTGTTTCTCATATGTTGTTGTGGCTGTCACTGTTGTCTCATCCATTTCAATTTGTTGCTGAAGTGTTTATTACAGGCCTGGTTTATGCGGTTTTACTCTTGTTGGGTGGTTTCTGCGAGTCTTGATTCCTCATATGGTGTGATTATGCTTAACTGTCGTTGAGAGAAACTTCATATGGATGAACGTGGGCGCTTGCAAAGAAAACAAGGAGAAAACCAAAACTGCTATCTTATGTATATAAAATTTACACAAGTCAGTATTTAAAAAAAGACACACACACATACAGATGCACACACTTATGTATAAACACACACACATATAGACATACAGAGATACACACATACAGACATACACACACTCACACACTCATCTCGGAGAGATCTTGGACAAATCTCAATGCTGGAACATAGGCTCAAAACAAATGGATGTAGAGAGATGTGTCTCTGAAGAGATTGCAACAATGTGATGAAATAATTATTTGACAAAAAAAAAAAGAAATAACAAGAACAATACCAATAAAGGGCCAACCAGTGCATGGGTTTATTATTACCGGCATAATGCACCTCCCAAGGTTCAATAGTATATGTATATGTTTGTGTGTCAGTGTCTGTCCCCCATCATCACTTGACAACCAATGTTGGTGTATTTACATCCCCGTAACTTAGCAGTTCGGCAAAAGAGACCAATAGAATAAGTACTAGGGTTACAAAGAATAAGTCCTGGAGTTGATTTGTTTGACTAAGGTCGTGCTCCAGCATGGTGACAGTTAAATGACTGAAACTAGTAAAAGAATATATATATATAAATATCAGGCATGAGCCGTCAATAATTACTCAGGGTAGGCAGTTGTTGACCTTTATGTAGTAAAACACAAAAAAATAAGTGAAATACAGGCACATGACTGAGTTAAAGGCAGATCTTTTTCTGCCTTTATAGCACATAAAGAAAGCGGTGCTGTAGAAATGTATACAGCACGTGTACCACAGCAGTACTATGCATAGCTTAAATATTGAGATTGAAAAGCAGGGGTGAATTATTCCTACCTAATCTACAAAAAAATAACACATTTTGCATTTTATACATAGTAATCAGACTAACCTACATAATTTTATTGAAGTAGGGGCATATTTTGCCATGAGAGGAAAATGTTGCTATTGATCTATTTTATTCAAGCTAGGCACTGCCTACCTTGCTTACCTAGGCCACACATCCCTGATATATATATATATATATATATATATATATATATATATACACACAAGAAATTTTTTGATTGAGACCATTGCCAGTGCCCCTGGACAGGCTCTTGTGCGGGGCCATTGTAGGATTTTCG
>NC_068988.1:68799827-68809975 GCF_001194135.2 Octopus bimaculoides | reverse complement strand
TTGCTGGTTCCCCTGGACTGGCTCATGTGCAGGCGACACACGAAAAATTAAAAAAAAATTTTTTTTTTTTGTGCTGGTGGCACATGAAATACACCATTTTGAGCGTGGCCGTTGCCAGTACCGCCTGACTGGCCTTCGTGCGGGTGACACGTAAAAGCACCCACTACACTCTCTGAGTGGTTGGCGTTAGGAAGGGCATCCAGCTGTAGAAACTCTGCCAAATCATATTGGAGCCTGGTGTAGCCATCTGGTTTCACCAGTCCTCAGTCAAATCGCCCAACCCATGCTAGCATGGAAAGCGGACGTTAAACGACGACGACGACGATGACACACATACATACACATATATGTTTGCGTGGCTGTGTTATAAAACGTTTTCTTACAACCATATGGTTCTGGGTTCAGTTCTATTGCATGGAGCCTTAAGCAAATACCTTCTTCTACAAACCCATGCTAATCATGCTTGTGAGTGGTTTTCTTGCATGGAAATTGGAAGAAGCCCATTGTATATACAGATGTGTGTGTGTGTGTATGTATGTGTATGTGTGTGTTTGTGTGTGTGTGTGTGTGTGTGCACATATATATATATATAGATATAGATATAGATAGATAGATAGATTGATAGCTAGATATGCATTGTTGTATTTGTCTCCAACCACTGCCTGACAACTGGTGTTGGTTTGTTAACACTCCCATAACAGCATTTTAGTTCAGCAACTAAGAAAGAATAGGCCTCGCTTATAAAATAAACACTGGGATCAATTTCTTTGATTAAAAATACCCAGCATAGCTGCAATCCATTGTCTGAAACAATTAAAAGACAAAAGATGAAAGATAGTTGGTTATTCTCATTATTATCTTTCTTCCCTGAAGATAGTGCTTTGCTCTCTTAGTTCTCATGTATAAGGTTGTTTACTTAAACATGGGTAACTTGGTTACAAAATGGAGGATTAATACATTTGAACTTGTAGTTAGAAGTAAAGTTCTCCATATGATCATTTAATATAATGCAGTCTAGATGTTTAAGAAACATTCCATTTGCTGACGGTGCAGGAGTGGCTGTGTGGTTAGTAGCTTGCTTACCAACCACATGGTTCCGGGTTCAGTCCCACTGTGTGGCACATATATATATGTATGTATATATATGTGTATGCATATGTGTATGTGTGTGTGTATGTTTGTGTGTCTGTGTTTGTCCCCCCAACATCACTTGACAACCGATGCTGGTGTGTTTATGTCCCCGTAACTTAGCGGTTCGGCAAAAGAGCCTGATAGAACAAGTACTAGGCTTTCAAAGAATAAGTCCTGGGGTCGATTTACTCGACTAAAGGTGGTGCTCCAGCATGGCCGCAGACAAATGACTGAAACAAGTAAAAGAGTAAAAGAGTAAAGAGTTTAATATGACAGACAGAATCAAATTCATACAGAATTTTGGTTTTGTTGATAGTATGGATAGGTCCAAGTATGGCTGTGTGGTAAGAAGTTTTGTTCCTAACCACATGGTCTCAGGTTCATTTCCACTACTTACTGGGACTTTGATCTTTGCTAAATTAACTCTAAGGCCCTATGATTCCAGACCTTGCTTCCACACATGGAATTTCATCTCTACTTCTGGTAGTGACTCAGCAGTAAGAACAAGGTCATCAGTGTAGATGAGCTCCCAAGGACAGCTTGTCCTAAGTTCTTAAATTCCTGTTATGACTTAGAGGACTATGATAAACAAGAGGGGGCTGAGAACCAATTCCTAGTGAACTACCTGTACACTAAATTCTTTGCTATACTCATTGCCAACATTTACTTTATTGACAGCATGCCATAACATGGCTTGAACAGCTCTCACTAACCACTCATATCTCTAGCTTCTGCATTGTCCAGAAGATAGGGGAGTGGGAGACCCTTTTAAAGGTTTATTCTATTTGATACTTATCAACCATAGATGGAAACCACAGGTTTATCCAACTGTACTTGGTGCATATCTTTTCAAGTATTCAATTCTATCTGAATCTTTATTTTACTATTTCCATACATACATCCAAACATATATACACATACACGCACACAGACACACATAAATATATATATATACTGGCCTTTGTGCGGGTGATACGTAAAAAGCACCCACTACACTCTCTGAGTAGTTGGCATTAGGAAGGGCATCCAGCTGTAGAAACTCTGCCAAATCAGATTGGAGCCTGGAATAGCCATCTGGTTTCACCAGTCCTCAGTCAAATTGTCCAACCCATGCTAGCATGGAAAGCGGACGTTAAACGATGATGATGATGATGATGATTATATATATATATATATAACACCAAACCAATGGCATAGTGATAATTATCAACAGTATTTTGTGAGATTGCAGTATGTCTGTGTGTCTGATGACTTTATCTTGGCTTCTGAATTTGTTGAAGAAGTCACTTTAAATCTTTCCGATGTCATCAATATTTGCAATTAATTATTTAGACTTTTTGAGATCGTAAAATGATTATCATAGAAATTGCTTGTCAATAATGTAAAATAATTCATGGTCATTCACATAATCCTTTCTCTCACTATAAAATAGCATAAAACATATGTATTCATTGATACACTGCACAGTATGTAAATTCTGATTGATGTTGAATTCACCAAGAGACATAGCAAACATTATTTCTACAGAATTTGTATTACTCACAATCAATAAACACTATGACAAGGAACCTACAAAAAGAGCCCCCATGCTTTTACTTGACCTACTAAAATAAAAAAGCCAAATGGGGTTCTTTGTGTTAAGGAGTTCTTGAATACAGACATAGTTCTGCACAGTTGAGTTTCTCTTTTCATTTTCTTTTGTCTTTACTTGTCTCATCTCAAGAGCTCAAGAGTAGTGGCCCTGCTAGGGCACAGCCTTTAGCTCTGATACACTTTCACTAAAGCTCCTATGATGAGTAGCATTTAGTGAATGAAGGAGATTGATGTAGCTTCCCTCATATGTGTTGGTCATGACTGTAACATTTGGTCATAAGCTTGCTCAGCCAGTCTTATCTTATGACAGCACAGTAGCAAAGATTGTCTTGAATAAATGTTTCATATTAAAGCAATAATTCTGGTTTACCAAAATGTTATTTTGGACAGCAAAAGTCAGTGGATAATTTGTTGTTGAACATAAATGCCAATGGCAACTTTTTGTTTTCTGTAGCTTACAAATTGGTACAAAATCAAATTTTCATCTTAAAGGCTATTTTGTTATTATTTTAAAAACACATCAGCTATTAACAACTGATGGTATTCATCAGAGCATAAGTGCCATCCAACATAAATATAAACTCCAAACATCCTGGACAGAATAACTAGTTCTATCATAAGTATTTCATATCATTTGACTGTTACAGAAGGGGGAAAATTGTGTGTCAAAAATTTAACTGTGACATTAAGTACCACTCAGCTTTTCACCTTTATATGGTAACAGTTTCTAGTTTCAGTCCTTCTTGCCCGAAGATATGAATTTATCCTCTGACAGGAAACCTTGTCTGAATATTAATAATGTGGTGAGCCAATGACCCAGGTGGTGATATTAAAACAGGCAACATATTAACTCTATAATTCAAGAACTACAACTATCACTTTAGTGGGATTCCACCTAGTTTCAATTCACCAAATTTTACTCTCATTTCTCCAAAATTCTCAGTTGAACCTGGGGCCATGTAATTATGGATCAAATGTCTTAACCACGCAAAATTAGCTGACTAGACAATTGCACAACTTAGAAGACTTGACAATTATGCAACTACAAAAATTCCCTTTATTTCACTCATTAACCACATGTCTTACACACACACACACACACACATAAAGATCATAAGGAAATACCAGCCTCCTAAAGTAGCTGGAATATGTGGAAGTGGATGACTCAGGATGACACAGGATGAAGTACTGCAGAATGACCTCAAGACACTGAACCTTTCAGGCAAGATAACAGAGGACTGAGATGCTTGGTGCCTCAAGAGCACTCATAGGGGTGCCACATAAAGTGTCCCTGCAATGCCACATGAAAGCGCCCGTGCAGTGTCACATAAAAGCACCCCAAACACTCTGTAAAGTGGTTGGCATTAGGAAGAGCATCCAGCCATAAAAACCAAGCAAAGTCAGACTGGAGTCTGGTACAGCTTCCCAGCTTGCCAGCTCTGGTCAAACTGTCCAACCCATGACAGGATGGACAACAGACATTAAATGCTGTTGATGATGATGATATATATTGATATGCACACACACACACACGCACACACACATACACACACACACACACACACACACACATATAATAATGGCTGTCCACTAATGACTGGCGAAGACTATCATTGACTGTTGCCCATGCAAAATGACAGCAATGCTCATGCATAAGGTTATTCCAGCCATCAGCTTCACTCAGATTTGTGTCCAAAGCTTCCATGCTTGCTGTGGCGTCTTGGTGCCCTCCTACTCAACTGAGTATCGCATAGTCACTTTACTGGCAATTGCACAACCTCAAATTTTAGGTTCAATAAGTGTTGCACAGTACCTTACAAAACCTCTCTATCTTACTAACATGATCCAGAGACAAGCCAGAGCAAGATATTCAGTACCAATATGGGCCACAAGCTCAGGAATGTGGTTGCACCATGATTTCAGATGCAAGCAAAAGATCCACAAAATGTTCAATGCCATTCCCAGCACATCTGGTTTTATATCAGTGTAATCTTCTCCTAGAGACATGATTTAATAAAAGCTAAGAGGTGCCTCATTCCAAGTGGTCTTTCAGTATACCAGATACCAACTGAAATTTCTGAGGAATTTCTGCTATTACTGGTTTCTTCTGTCCTTTGATAGGTTTTGATTTTAGTCCTGCTGGGTTTCCAGCAACCCTCCTCACCAGGCATGTCTAGTTGAGGTGCTGGTTTAGTTGTCGACAACCTGACCATGTAACAGGTTGATCTGGATTTCATGTCACCAGTACCACTCATGAAAGACCTGACATAAGTCACCTGACACTAGATCATTCCTAAGTTATATAAAATCAAAGGGCCAGTTTCTTGGGTTCTGTGGTGCATATATTTTCACCTGGATGGGATACTGGCCCATTGCAAAATTACTCATTTTTGCCACCTGAGTAGACTGGAACTACATGAAATGAAGCATTTTGCTCAAGAACAGAATGGTCACTCAATCCAGATATTGAAACCACAATATTACAGTCAAAAGTCCAATACCCTAATCACTAAGTCACCCCATCCCATATATATATGTAGGCATCTATAAATTTGTGTGTGTGCATATGTATACACATACACATATGTAGGTCATCTAAGAATCCATATATATATATATATATATATATATATATATATATATATATATATACATACTCACACATGTATTTATCTTTACATGATTAGCAATATTTTCTTATACTTATTACTGTACCAATATGTGTGCATGTGTGCACATATATATATCTACACACATACACACCAAAAACACAGCATTCCCTCCTCACACTTTTCCTCATCTCACCTATTTCTAGTTTTAAGTAATTCGTATTCTATGCATCAACTTATTTTGCAATCAAAAATATCTTTTACATTTTGTGTTGTCTTTGCTGTTTGTGTTTGGCTTATTTCAACGTTATTCAGGAATGTTTACCCCTCAGGTTTAATCTCACTTGTTTAAAGTTATCTTGCTTATCACATTTGATATGATAGCATATGTTTCACAGTATGGTAGATTGGTTAAAAATTAGGGATTGATTCATGAGAATGGATAAGTAAGGAAGGAGTGGAATTTGAGGGAGTGCAGGGGAAGAATTGACTTGTGTGATAGAATGAATAATATATATCACTGAATATTGTAATTGATAAATGAATTATGGAATGAAGGAAGAATGATCTGAATAAATAAATGAAGGAGAATAAGAAAAAAAAGATGAAGAAAATGAGGGAAATTCAAAAGAATACAATGGATAAAGATATTTTGGTGAACATCAAAGCATGGGAAAATAAAGGAAAAAAATCCAGTAAATGAGCAAAAATAATTGCATAAAAGTATTTATATTCCAAACTAATTTCTTTGCAGTTAACAGAAACATTTGATATAGAAACTTATAAGAATGATGAGGAATAGTTTTATTTAAAGAAATCCTTGAAAACAAACATAAAAATAAGATTTTCTGAACAAAAACTCTTTGAATAAATTTAAGAAATAACAGAAGAAAAAAATTATATTAATCTAAACAAAAGTGAACTACACATAGTTAAATGAAGGAAGAAACTTAGCAGAAAGATAAAAATAGCCAAGCATTGAATGAATTGATAAAGGAAATCTGTAAAGAAAACTCAAAAAAATAACACCACCCAAAATCTGTAGCAGAAAAATGCGTTAATCAAGTGTCTGCTTCATTTGAATTTTTCTTTGTGATAAATTTAAAACAATCAAGAAGAAATGATGCTAAAATAATGCTATGGTGCCTGCGTGTGATAAAATAAAAATTGAAAATTACAAAATAAAAAAAAATAAATAAACCTTTCAAAAAGACAAATTATATATGAAAATAAATATCAGCAAAAACAAATTGTAAAGAGAAATTTATTTAAATGTCTCTTGTATTGGACATATTGTAGAGAAAATTTCTTGGTTGTAAATGAAGGATGAAAATAGAAAATATAAGATGAAATAGGTAACTTCCCTTTTTTGTTCATACAAAAAAAGATGGCAAGAAAAGAAGAGGAAAGGAAAATACTGACAGCACCAAATAACATGATGTTAGAGTAGAACATTGTCATTGCTGTCATCGTCATCACCAATAACAACAACTACTGCATGTTGGGTATTAACAATACTACTCCACCATGGACAGAATCTTTAACTTAGTGTTGGATTTAAATTAGGTGAAGCCTTAAGCTGTGTAAAGTTTGGATTCCTCAGCTAAAAAAATTCTTAAAAAACTACGCCTGAGAATTTAATGAATATTCTAAAAATGTATACTTCTTATTATTTTGAAGCTCCTCAACACAGATCTCTTTCTATGAGTACATTTGATTTGCTAGTTGTTGGCACTCCGTCGATTATGATGTCGAGGGTTCCAGTTGATCCGATCAACAGAACAGCCAGCTCGTGAAATTAACGTGCAAGTGGGTGGCTGAGCACTCCACAGACACTCCGTACCCTTAACGTAGTTCTCGGGGATATTCAGCGTGACACAGTGTGACAAGGCTGGCCCTTTGAATTACAGGCACAACAGAAACAGGAAGAAAGAGTGAGAGAAAGTTGTGGTGAAAGAGTACAGCAGGGTTCGCCACCATCCCCTGCTGGAGCCTCGTGGAACTTTAGGTGTTTTTGCTCAATAAACTATCAGTATCACAACACCGGGTCTGGAAATCGAAACTGCGATCCTATGACCGCGAGTCTACTGCCCTAACTACTGGGCCATTGCGCCTCCACGATCTGCTAGAAATTGTGGTCAAACATACCTTAATTACTGCCATCATGAAACAGGAAAAAAATGTAGTCTACTTGTTTCAGAAAATCCTAGTGAATAACAGGATGGTCATGGGTGGAATGTATTTGATCATAGGTTGTCCTGTGGCCGAATAACAATGGCACTCACTCGAGCAACAAGAACATCATCAACAATATTAACAAGGTGGTGAGCTGGTAGAGTTGTTAGTATGCCGGGCAAAATGATTTGCAGTATTTCACTTGTTTTATGTTCTAAGTTCAAATTCTGCAGAGATTGACTTTGCCTTTCATCTATTGGTGGCAAGAAGCTTGCTTCCCAACGACTTGACTCTGGGTTCAAGCCCATTGTGTAGCACCTTGGCCAAGTGTCTTCTAATATAAGCTTGGGTCAACCAAAGCCTTGTGAGAGGATTTGGTAGACAGAAATTGAAAGAAGCCTGCTGTATACATATTTGTGTGTGTGTGTGTGTGTGTGTGTGTGTGTGTGTGTGTGTGTGTGTGTGTGTGTGTGTGCGTGTGTGTGCGTGCATGTGTATGTGTGTGTGTGTGTTTGTCCCCATTCCCACTTAACAACTGGTGTTGGTATGTTTATGTCCCTTTAACTTAGCTGTTTGGCAATAGACCAATAAAATAAGTACCAGACTTTAAAAAAATATGTAACTGGGTTGATTCATCTGACTGAGAATTCTTCAAGGCAGTGCCCCAGCAAGACCGCAGTCTAATGACTGAAACAAGTAAAAGATAAAAGACAATATCTGTAGTAACACTATCAGCAAGAGTAACATCATTTTCAACAACAACATCAAGAATACTTGCAACAACAACAGTGTTAACAACAAAAATGTAATAATAATAATAATATCAATGACATCTAGAACAACAACTATAACAATTACTACAATAATGCTATATTATCATTATCATCATGAGCAGCAACAACAACAAATACAACAACAGTAGCTGCAGTAACAGCAACATTGTCTGTAGTAACAATATCAAAAACTTAATCATTGATATCAGCAACAATCACATAGAGGAAGGAAAAGTTGTTTTTGTTGGCAATCCGTCACTTACGACGTTGAGGGTTCCAGTTGAACAGCCTACTCGTGAAATTAACGTGCAAGTGGCTGAACACTCTACAGACACGTGTACTCTTAATGTAGTTCTCAGGGATATTCAGCGTGACACAGTGTGACAAGGCTGACCCTTTGAATTACAGGCACAACAGAAACAGGAAGTAAGAGTGAGAGAAAGTTGTGGTGAAAGAGTACAGCAGGGTTCGCCACCATCCCCTGCCGGAGCCTTGTGGAGCTTTAAGTGTTTTTGCTCAATAAACACACACAACGCCCGATCTGGGAATCAAAACGGCGATCCTATGACCGCGAGTTCGCTGCCCTAACCACTGGGCCATTGCGCCTCCACTGGAAGGAAAAGTGATAGTTTTGTAAAGATGTGGATGCAAAGCAGGAAGCTATGTGCTGAGTGAAGGCATATGGATTGGTAGTGATGGTATTTGGTCCACGATTATAATGTCAGGAAATGAATTCCTGGCAGGGCATTGCATGCTTGAGCAAGACACTTTATTCTATGTTGCTCCAGTCTACTCAGCTGGCAAAAGATTGTTGTACTTGTTCAAAAAGCCAGCTTTGTTACATTCTGTGTCATGCTGAATCTCTTTGAGAACTCCATTAAGTGTGTGTGCGTCTGTGGAATGCTCAGCCACTTACACATTAATTTCACAAGCAGACTGTTCTGTTGATCAGATCAACTGGAAACTTTGTCATCATAACTGACAGTATGCTAGTTATAGGTCTCTGCTAAATCATTTTTTCCATCCATTTCAGGAGAGGTTCATTGGTTGAAACTGTCTAGAATGAGAAATTAAATGAGATCAGACTAATTTACTTTGATTCAAAAATTTTGAATTTAAAATTCTGGAAATTATTTCATCTTGCATTCATTCTATAAAAAAAATGGTTTAAAACAAATATTTTTAATTTATGCAAAAGACCTGAAATATTAAGGATAGGAGTTAGTTGATACTTTGATATAGCATGCAGACCATAAAACAGCAAATGAATAAAGAACTCAATAAACAAATTAGAGTTACATATTCATTTTGTAGATATTTTGACAGTGACTTTGAAGATTCATCAAACGAAATGGCTCTAGAACATTTGGTAAAACTTCAAACAGTCAGTATATTTACAAAGTACTATAAATATATATATATATATATATATATATGTGTGTGTGTGTGTGTGTGTGTGTGTGTGTGTGTGTGTGTGTGTGCATATGTGGGTATATACACACACACACACACACACACATATATACATACACATATACATAAAATGCAGGAGGTTTTATGTCTATGTATTGTGGGAATATGGTTGCGTGTATTTTTATCTTTTATATTATTTTCTACCCTTTTATTCAATGTTTTTTTTATAGTGTCTATTGCCATTAATAGCCGATGAGAGTGCATCGTAGCTCTTAGCTCCAGCATTTGAAACTCTGAGTATTGTTATGACAACCAACTGATTGTCTTAAACTAAACATACATACATACAGACACGCACACATATATATATATACATACATATATATACATATGTATACATACATATATAGGTGTATATATATATATATATATATATATATATATATATATATAT
>NC_068988.1:68791742-68792566 GCF_001194135.2 Octopus bimaculoides | reverse complement strand
ATATATATATATATATAGATACATATATATACATACATATATATATATGTATCATCATCATCATCATTCAACATCTGTTTTCTATAGTCGCATGGGTTGGATGATCTGACAGGAGCTGCCCTGCCAAGGGGCTAGCCGACTCCAAATTATCTGTTTTGGTATGGATTCTACAGCTGGGCGCCCTTTCTAATGCCAACCACTTGATAGAATGTGTTGGGTGTTTGATATATATATACATGTTATAATTTAGAATAAACATTATAAAGCTGTCATCATAGTACTCAGAGTTTTGAATGTTGGAGCAAAGTGCTACAACGCATTCTCTTCAGCTATTAATGGCAACAGATACTATGAAAAAACTGTTGTGCATGTTTGTGTGTGTGTATGTGCATGTACATATACATGTTTGTGTGAGTGTACATGTATGCAGGTATTATGAACGCAGGAGATTTATGTCTAAGTATTGTGAGAATATGGTTGCATGTATCCTTTATCTTCATCTTTTTTTCTTTTTCTATTTATTAGAATAACTTCCCTTTTATTCAATGCCTTTTCATAGCGCCTGCTGCCATTAATAGCTGATGAGAATGCATTGTAGCTCTTTGGTCTGACATTCGTAACTCCAAGTACTATAATGGCAAATTTTACTGTTTACTCTAAATATATAAATAACATATATGAATATCCTCTATTTATTGAATATCAAGGTCCCATTCTTTTGTTGTTACCTTTTCTTATTATATATGTGCGTGCATGTGTGTGTGTACATATATGTACATATATGTATGTATATATGCATACTTATATATGTATATATATATATA
>NC_068988.1:68783693-68791540 GCF_001194135.2 Octopus bimaculoides | reverse complement strand
ATGAATTTATATGTACATATATGTACATATATGCATACGCATGCATGCATAATCAATTTATACTCTTTGTTCAAATCTTTCCATAGTCAATTGTTCAATCCCTAGCTTATATTCTAGACTCAACATTTGCCATGGTACCTTTGATTTTACCCTTCTAAAATGTTAATGAGTGAACCTGGAATATATTATGAATGATTGAAATGTCAGTATTTCTCAACCTTAGGAGAGATAGTCACATATCTTTTTGAATTTGCAAATTCCTGTAATTTTGCATATTTTAGTGGAAATAGTCAAGTAACACTAACCTGAAATATCAAATGTCCACTAATGAATATTACTTATTCAATACATAAGACAACAGTGGGTTGAAAGTTTTATAGGTTGACTATGAAGGAGTGATTCTAGGGCCTTAAAATCTTGTATGCCTTAATTGCAATAATTACAACTCTTCTTAATAACAACTGCTTTGTTGCTTTCCAAGTAAACTACGTCTGACTGTTTGAAAAAGACCTCAAATGTATTTTCTCTTGAAAATGGACAAAATTTTGCATTTTTGTGCTATCAAGTACCTGCAGGAACAGGATTTATCCTCCAGTGACATTCATAATTACATGGTTGCTACATCAGCGATGATGCTTCAGTTTTATCAACTGTGTGAAGGTGGGCAGCTGAATTTACTAGAGAAGAGTGAGTCTTGAAGATGACCAAAGGTTTGGATGTCCTGCAACTGCCAACACTGAGAAAAACATTCTTTGTATTCACCATATGGGGATAGATAACAGATAGTTGGCTATAGATTATATAGCCAATGCTATTAGTATATCCTGTGAGAGAAGTAAGAATATTCTGCACTATGAACTTGACCTGATGAAGGCTTCTGCTCAGTAGGTGCCATGTCATCTGTAACCTGATCAAAGGCAAATCAAGTTGATCACACCACCAGAAAATCTGACATCGAGGTAGATCCAGCTGCTTTCCTTCAACGTTTCCTAAGCCAGGATAAGCGTTGGCTTCATCACTTTGAGCCAGAGAAAAAGAGACAGTCTACGCAGTGGAAACGTCCCTGCTTACCTGCTCCAAATAAAGCCAATGTCATTTCATTTGCATGAAAGGTAACAGTTTCAGTCTTTTGGGATGCAAATGGCATTGTGCTTATTGACTATCTTCAAATGGGCCACACCATCAATGGAGAATACAATGCCAACTTGCTTAGGAATTATGCAAGGCTATCAAAGCCAAACACTCAGGAAAACTGATGAAAGTTGTTTTGTTTCATTGGAACAATGCTGTAGCACACAAGTCCTTGCTTTTAATGGCTTCTGTGCATAGCTGTGGCTTTGAAATGGCTGATAACTCTCCTTATTCTCTTAATTTGGTACCCCCTGACTATCATCTGCTCCCCAACATGAAAAAACACTCGGCTGGGAACTAGTGTCGCAGTGATGAGGACTTTTTTTAATCAAGAGGAGGAAATTTCTTCACCAATAGATCCAAGGTAAGTAACACCAATGAAAAATGTGTGTGGACTGCAAAGGGTACTATGTTGAAAAAAAAAAAAAATCTCATTTGGTCACATTCTACAAGAGTATCTTGGTCAGCCTATGAACTTTTCACTTGTGGATGTTCTTTTGTTTGTAACCAAAACATTTTGGAAATCTTATTTCATACATGTTATTTCTCTCTTGATTGTTTGCTGGTGCTATGCATCACATGTAATTATCAGGACATAAGCCTCATATGTTTGTGCATCACACAGGATTCACATTCCAGTATTAAATAATATCTATATTGTCTTGAAGATAGTAATTCTTTCCTGATAGAATACATGTTTTATGGCATAATTTTAAATATTGTGCATTGTTATCCAAGCACAAAGCATATGACAGAAATTTAATGAAATTCAAAGGTTGAATATGAAAAATCTCCTTTTTCTATTTATTCAACGAATAAATTAACTTTCCTATAATGTAAGGTAAAATAAGCATTTTTATTGTGATATAAAATATAAGCTTATCTAAACATTAAAAAAAATAACAACTAAGCAATATCTTCTTTTCAAACTGTATGATTAAACTTATTTATTTTTTAAATAAAAACTTGATTAGAAATGGTGAAACTAATGACAGCTTTTGCAAAAAATTATTTGTCAAAATTCAAACATTATTGCATATCTCTTGGAACTTTATTTTACTGATATAGGGATAGTGTATCAATGAAAGATAAGAAAATTCCTGGACAGGGAAAGCATTTTATAATGATATTTGTATGCTTGGGAAAGGAGTTAACTACCATGCATTAGCATACTCACCATATAGCCAAGTGAGCCTCTTGAACTTTACAATGTACTAAATGATGAGATACTCATGTTTGGGAGATTTTGAGTCACATCTGCTTGATCTGGACTGACCAAGGGCTATGTAACAACAAGAATCCGTTTTAGAATTGTTCTGCAATCTCTTTAAACAATATTTTTTCGATGTATTTACAAATATTTTTGTTATATATTGCCATGCTTCAGTTTTGTGAATTATCAAATATGAAGCCTAGTCTCAAGGAGATTTAGCTCATAATACACACACTCTGCTTTATGGCTTAACTACTTTTTCCCTTGGTTTGTTAGAAAAATGCTTACTAATACAAAAATTATTCTAATTTTTATGATGAAGTCCTCATACTATTTAAAAGTCAATGTGTACATATCCATGCATATATGTTTCAGTTTTGCATCAACGTGGCTAAAAGTTTGTATGGTGATTATACCAAAACTGTTTGCTAATAAAGGTACACAACCTTAAATATGTAGGAGACACCTGTGATTGAGTTTACATCAGTATTTTACTTGTACTTTCTTTATTCACACTGAGAAAGAAAAAAGCAAAAAAGTGTGATTCGAATCCAGAACCTAGCTGTAGACTAGCAAATATAAAGTTATATATGATATTTTAGTATGTTTTCCACCAAATTATACTCGTTACTGTTTGAATAATTAAAATCTGATGCAGAAGTAGAGAAAATGCCTATTTTCCAATCGAAACTGTAGCACTTGAAATATTGATGAATCATAATTTTTCTGTTGGATCATTTATGGAAGTTGGTCTTTGTTATTGTTTCAATTACTGAAACTGAAACAATAAAAATGAAAATAAAAATATAGAAAATGCATTTTTAAAATAACAGTATAATCAATAATATTTTCTTGTCTTTTATTTAAAAATTATTAAAAAAATCTAAAACATTAACCCAGTTTTCTACTGTGTATTTTTTCTGTGACATTCATTTGAGAAATTATTTTTACATTTATTTGTTTGAGATTATTTTCAATCTGTTCATTATCTTACTGAAAGGAAAATGAAACATTGATTGAAAAAAACTAAAGTATTAATTAGTTACTATCTTTGTCTCATAATAATATTGATGATGATGCTGATGATGATAATAATAATAATGATAATAATAATAATAATAATAATAATAATAATACACATCCTATACACACATCCTATGCAAAACCCTTTCAATACTGTAACCATAAGAGCATCACAGTAAACCACAGCACATACCCAAGGCACACAGAGCTGCGCTCAGTAGTGAAGTGAAAGCACGTTATAAAAATAAATCTACTGAATAATAATAATAATAATAATAATAATAATAATAATAATATGTCAAGACCTACCAGAAACTGAGCAAGTATAAAATTCGTGAGATAGAACCTCAAGATTAAAACAATACCTGTTGTCATAGGTGCCCTAGGAATGATAGTAAAAGGGGCTGATTGCTATCTTGCTCAGATATCAGGTAATCCAAATATGGCAGAAATTCAAAAATAGTGTTGCTGCTCCTGCTAATGTAGCATCTGCTTCTGCTGCTGATGCTACTCCCACTGTCACATTTACTGTAACACCTGCTTGTTTTGTCTCCTTGGGTTCAATTTCTGTTTCTATTCCCCTGCCTTTCTGTTGTTCTTGTTCTTGTTGTTTTTGTCGACTCATGGGTTGTGGTACTTTCATTTGGACATTTCTTTCTGCCCTTCTGTTCTGTTTGTGTGGGCAGTGAAACCATAAGTGGCCTGTTGAACCACAATCATGGCACCTTGGCCTTCTGCCTTCTATGTTCACCCTTAGTTCTACTCCATTCGAAAGGGAAATCAACTCTGGGACTTACTCTAACTGCCTTGGCTTCACGTAGAGAAGAACCTCCAAAGTAGTCCAGTTCAATTCTCCCTCCTCGATCTTTTAACATTCAGGAGATTCTCCCCGCTGTCCGTACAAAAACAGGCAAGAATCCACCATAAATCCAAGCCTGGTGGTACTCCAGGTACCGTAATTCATACCACCCTTCTTTCCATGTACATTAGAAAGAGGACAATTTTTTCGGTGCAATGAGTAGTCACTGACTTTTGTATTGCCTGCTCCTTGGTCTTAAAAAGGACCTCCACTCTGCCATACTGTCTCACACTCACAATGTGGTGGATACCTTGTCAATATGGTGGATATGTCTTTCAAAGCTTTTTCTCCCAGTCATGTTTAGCATCTTTGAGTTTCCTTGTCTTTGTGTTCGCATACCTGTAGACAACTGTTCATTTGGCTGTTGCTTCGACCACGTTGCTTGGAGGTGTCAATTCTGCCCTCCTTCCATTCATCTTCATATATTTTGCTGTTTTGTTTAGTTTTTCTATTTTGTTCTTGATGAGATTGTTAACTAATTCCTTAGTTGCCATGATATTTGCAAAAGTTTCTTTCCCACCGCTTGCTCCATTTTTGCTAGACTCTTTTCAATAGTTGCTTTCAAAATTGTTCTGCATGTTCTTTCTGCTTTTCCTCTTCTTTCTTCCTTTCTTGACTCTTCACTTCTTGTTCTTATTCCTTCTTTTCTTCCTACTGTGTGCTGCCAATCATGGTGGGGAGGACAGGTAAATCATCATGTAAATTGCTGTACCACCATCCTCACACCCGCTTTTTGTCGCCATCTTCAATGTTCACTTTCTTTGAAGCAAATTTTCGAAGAAATATGAATAGAAAAAGGTCTGTATCACCTTAGGCACATAGTAGGCACATTAGGTATGATAAAAAAATATTCAGACAAATGCATAACAAAAACACCAGGACTTACAAATATATATAACATACAGAAAATTGCACTACTGGGTACTGCACACATCCTATGCAAAACCTTTCAATACTGTAACCATAAGAGCATCACAGCAAACCACAGCACATACCCAAGGCACACAGAGCTGCACTCTAAAGTGAAGTGAAAGCACGTTATAAAAATAAAACTACTGAACAATAATAATAATAATGATAATAATAATAAGCACATTGTTTTGTTTTCTTGGTATAAAAGATGGGATACAAGAAATATTCACCTCAGTACCACAGATTTGCTTGTCAGTTGCTTGACCTTAACTAGCTGAGCATGTCCCTTACTGGTAGGTGATATTTGCATCTCTGTTTACAAGCAGAAGTAGTGCGGGAGCATCATAGTCATGTGTTGAGAGGAATTCTTTGGTGTTTAGATAATTCACACCTAGAAACATGGGTGTTTTATTCAACATCCTTAACCAACCCTTATTGAGAGACCCTTTGAGCAAGATGGGCTACTCAACCTGAATAAAATTCTAACTGAACCCCACCTGCGAGGTCATGTGCTGTTTAACTGGGCTTCATATATTTTACTCCAGTGTCACTTCGATGGCATACACTTCTCTCTCACATAACAATAATACTACTAATAATAATAGTAATAATAATATTATGTATTATTATCATGTTTGCAAGAGTTTCAATTGCACTATGGGATGCATCCTATATCACTGAAGTGAGTACAATTTCCTTTTGGGATGAAGAATTTTGTATGCATGGTTCATCTTGCTTTGCCACATGGGCCATTTTTTTTGCTCTTGGCATTGCTTCATTTGTTTTCTATGTAATGTATATGCTGTGTGGGTGGAATTATTCAATGAGAAGGTAAGTTGTTGATAATGCATGGGATTGATTGTCACTTAATTGAGATTCTATTTTGTATTACTTGCATTGATCTTAGGTGTAGAGTATGTGTTGTGTATGTGAAATGATTGTGTTGAATATGTGTTGTGTGCATTGTATTATACAGTCTAGTGGTGATTGTCTTGAGCTTGTGTTGTGTAGGAAGTTTACTGTATGAATTGCGTGTTGCACACTTTTTCAATTTTCTCCTGCTTTCTTAGTGTTCTATTTCATTAGTTTTATTTGTTTCTAAATATTTGTGTTGATGGTTCTGGTCTGATAATCTTATTTCAGTCTCTGGAACTAATTTGATGTTCATAGTTTTAGTTAACATGACTACTTTTGTAGATTTGGTATACTGCACTAAATGCAAAGTCATTTGTGTATCTTAGCTAAATTCGAGGATTTTTCCAGTTGGTAGTTGTTGCTTATACATATTTTCCAATCATCCATACAGTGGAGGTGATTTACAGTCTGTACATATTAACCATTGGGTGTTTCAGCCTACAGATTATTTTTTAATAGAGGTCAATACTAAGCAGTGTGGCAGAAAGTATAAGGATTCACTCTGAAATATTCCTTTTCTTGTGGAAGTTGAGCTGGTTTTCATAGTTTTCTCTTTATAGTGTAGTACTATGTCTATTATCTGTTTTGACATAGCTCAGCTGACTGATGTATCATGTTAATATTGATTCTGTTTAATCCCTAGAACTGTCTCCAAAATCCAAGATCGTGGTATGCAATAGAATGCTTTCAGCTTAGTAATCACCACCAGTGTGATGTTTATTTTCTTTATGCTTTTTTAAGTATCCTTCCTAGCTCTTTAAATTTTTAGTTCAAATTCTACTGGTGTCAACGACGCCTTTCATCACTCTTCAGTCAATATCATACCAGTCAAGTGTTGATGTCAAGGGCATTGACCATCTCACTTAAAATTGCTGTCCATGTGCCTAAATTAGAAATATTAATTTTGTAGCTGTTATTGTTATTGCAGCGATGCTGGCTGCATCATTGCTACTCTTGCTGTTTTTGTTGTTGATCTTTTTTGTTGATTTTGTTGGCCATTTCAAAAAGAATTTATTATAGTATAAAACATTGCATTTAATTCTCAGTTTGTAATATATTTTTCAAGTATCACACCAAATATACAAACTGCTGGATATTTATACTCTTTTACATAATTAAATTCTTTATAAATAAATGACTTTTACTGCGCATGATATATATTATACTTCAATATTCTACTTTAGAAACCAATTAATTGATAATGATGTAGCTTCAGCATATAAGAATTCTTTCACAAACTGTATTAAAGATGCTGTTTATCATTTTCTATGCTATGATTATACAAGAAAACACAAGTTTAGAAACCTACAATGTATTTTTATGATATGGTTTCATATTATGTAATGATACTTTACTGAAATATCTACAAAATGTAATCAATTACTGTCAGATTATTTTTTCACTTTCATTGAATTCATTCTTGCTTAATCTATGGATTATAAACACACGCAAATATATGTTAACTTCAGGTTATTATTTTAGTGCAAGTTTAATAACATCAGCAGAATACTTACTGACGGGGGTCTCAATACTCACTTTGGAGTAACATTTCAAATGAAAGTTAAAGTACCAGCTACTGTGCCTTATATAGATGTGTGTGTGTGTAAGTTTGTGTGAGTGTATAGGTGCATATGTATGTAACATTTATGTGCGTGTATATACATGCATAAATAAGTATGTGTATATATATTACATATATATATGTATATGTATGCATATATGTAGTTATATATATATATATATATTATATATACATACATATATATATGTATGTATGTATATGTATATATATAT
>NC_068988.1:68781172-68783668 GCF_001194135.2 Octopus bimaculoides | reverse complement strand
ATATATAGTATATATATATATATACACACACACAAACACACTCACATACACACACATATATATGTAAACATGTCTGTGCAAAGATATATATATATATCTGTCTGTCTAACTGTCTATCCATCCATCCATCCATCCATCTCTATCTATCTATCTATCTATCCATCCATCCATCCATCCATCTCTATCTATCTATCTATCTACCTATCTATCAATGAAAATAAAATGTCATGTACATAGAAATTGATATTTATCTAGAAAGAGAGAGGATAGGTACATATATGTTTGGTAGTATGTGTTTCTGTTTTTACTAACCAATTTTATGAGGGTTTTATATACATGTACATTCATATATCATAGTGTCTGTGAATATAGCATCCATGTATGTGTGTCTGTACATATTAACCACTGGGTGTTTCAGCCTACAGATTTTTTTTTATAGAGGTCAATGATAAACAGTGTAGCAGAAAGTATAAGGATTCACTCTGATATATTCCTTTTCTTGTGGAAGTTGAGCTGGTTTTCATAGTTTTCTCTTTATAATGTAGTATTATGTCTATTATCTGTTTTGACATAGCTCAGCTGACTGATGTATCATGTTAATATTGATTCTGCTTAATCCCTAGAACACACACACACACACATATATAGAGAGAGATATAAGAAGCTGAAAATGCATTGGAATTCATTGAAATTTTTTAGTTTTAAATTTTTGAAGACTTCACTGGATTTACAGATTTCTCAGATTTTCAAATGTAGAGTTAGAAAGATGTGGAGCTAAGCTGCAACTGTTTTGCTTCTAACTGGAATTCAAAAACTGTCTTGTTTTTAAAGAGAGAACAAGGCTCAAATTAGTATCTGTTTTATATTTAGATATATATATTGTTTGTAATGAGAATTTGATGTCAACAACATAACAATATTGGGGTAAGAATAATGTTTCTAAAATGGATATTTTGTGAAATTCAAAGGATTGTTTTGGTCTACTGCTAGAATTTCTATCTTGTTTACAGAAGATGTGGGCTCATGTCCCATGGACAGCTTTGACATTTGTGAAAAGGCTTGTCTAAACCATTATTTACAAATTATTATTTATAGTTTTATTTGCTATTCCAAAGACGAATTATATATATTCTTTTATTCTTTTATTCTATTAATTGTCACAGTTATTTGACTGTGGCAATGCTAGAGCACCACCTTAAAGAGTTTTAATTGATGTAATATACCCCAGGACTTATTCTTTGTAAGCCTAGTACTTAGTCTATCAATCTCTTTTGTCAAACCGCTAAGTTACAAGCACATAAACGTTTGTGAAGTGATGGTGAGAGAAGGGGGAGACAAACACACACACACACAGATAAACATATATACATTACATACATACATACATACATACATACATACATAAACACACACACACACACACACACATAAGATGAGGTGAATGAACTGTTGTCTAAATTACGCAAAAATGAAAACAACACTGACATCTCATTTTAACACATATATTTACCAAAATTATATAAAAATGCTTGGAATACTAAAGAGTAAATTTATTCAATAAAATCGCCATTGGCTTCAACCATGGCCTCCAGACGACTTTGGAATCTCCTGCAGCTCTTCTGGACGGTTTCCTTGTTTAAGTTGGTGAATGCTACCATAATCCTTGCCTTCAGCTCATCTTTGGTGTTGCAATAAGTTTTGCTCGTCTCTCGCACAACTGCACCACATACATAATAATCAAGGTTGCAGTCTGGGAAGTTTGGTGGCCAGATGTTAGAGTTGATGTGGTCACATAAATTGTCTGACAGCTATGACTGGGTTCTCCTGCTTGTGTGGCATGGCAGAGTGTCCTGTTGTCAGACATAGTGTGTTCCAGCATCCACCCTCTTAACCCAAGGCAGCACTACCTCCTCTAGACACTTGATCTAGGCCTCCATATTGAGTCTGAGGCCATATAGGAAGATGAATGGAGGCATAACGTTGCCATCACTAGTGATCAGTCTAAACACCATGATGTCGACTGGACGTTTGATTTTATCACTCTTGGTACATGTCCTCAGATTGGCACACAAAGACTCTGAAATGTTCATATTGGAGCTTCTGGTGTGAATGCCAAACAGTACAGTATGTCGTTTCCAAATTTCTGGCAGAGTGAATTGTGTCATGATTCTGTTATTCTCACAGAGGGTGCCCAACTAACTCTACTATAATGTGTAGTCGGCAAAATCAAAAACAATCAATGCACATGCACAAAATTATAGACATAAAGTGGCAACAATTTACCCATCACACCTTGAATATATATATGTATATATATATATATAAGATGGGCTTCTTTCAATTTCTGTCTATCAAATCAACTCACAAGGCTTTGGTCGACCCAAGGCTATAGTAGAAACATCTGCCCAAAGTTCCACACAATGGGACTGAACCCAGAACCATGCAGTAGGGAAGCAAACTTCTTACCACACAGCCACGTTTGTGCCATATATAAAT
>NC_068988.1:68777662-68781045 GCF_001194135.2 Octopus bimaculoides | reverse complement strand
ATATATATATATGTGTGTGTGTGTGTGTGTGTGTATATATAGCGTGTATGTTTGTATACACACACATATGTAGTTAATTCAATCCAAAAAAGCGAAGAAATACAACAAGAAAAAACAGCAACATGAGGACATGGTACATGCAAAGTATTAAAAGACGCTCAGTGAAGGAAAGAAAGGTTGTTTTACGTTTTGAGCAAAGCTCTTCTTCAGAAACAAGAGACAGAGGGAAGTCCAAGAGAGACGGAAGGTGGAGAGGAAAAAATCGCCAACAATCCACATGTAGATACATTTTGAAACGTACATACATATACATACGTACCCATGTATATGTGTATAACTTTCAATTTCATTAAATTTCTTCTAACCACTCGAAGTCTTTAAAATTTTCACCAGATTATTTTCAAAATATGCAGTTCTGATGTAAAACAGAATGCTGGTTATGAAAATCACATTCATTATTTTTCCCTAGAAATTAATAATAAAAAAGTAACTAGCATTTAAAGCCAAGTTATTTTAGCAAGTCAAATATGTATATTGGCAAAATATTGTAAGTCAGAACTGTCTGTTGTCATGGAAATCAACAAAGACATTGAAGATGAAACCATTACGTGGTCTCACAACATGGGAGAAGTAGTTAAATTTTCCTTATACTATTCCATAATATCAGGACCTTGTCCTAGAAAGGATCACTTATTATAGGACCCAGCTGGGGGTATTGTGTTTTTACATTCATAGATACAGCACCAATATAGCATATCAAATGAATAATAAGCACATTGTATGTATTAATTAAAAACCATGCTTGACATTAAGTATATGATTATGATGATGATGATGTATATATATATGTGTGTGTGTGTGTGTGTGTGTGTGTGTGTGTGTGTATATATATATATATATATATATATATATATATATATGTATGTATGTATGTATGTATGTAAATATATTTACCATCATACACATAAACATGAAGGCAGGCGAACATGTATCATATACAACCATTCTGATATCTACACAATATGAACCTGTATTTTGTTCTCATCCTAATGCGAAATAAGTTTAATTCTGTAAAGAATACTTTATTGAGACTGATTTTGTTGCTGTTGTCTTCATTGTTATTGATTATCTACCCTAGGTAAATTTTGATTCAAGGGAGCCCTAATCCCAGGTAAATTCTGATTCAGGACAGCCTGATCCCAGCAGCAACTGTTGCTATGCAATGCTTCTAGGAATATGCTAGCTAATGTAATATTCCTTTTCAAAAAGCTAGGAATGTGTTTTGAGGGACGTTTGATTACTATGTCTTACATGCTTAGTGAGTATTTAATGCATATCGTTATGCTACAAAGAAGTAACATTTGAATATTCATAATTATGTTGCATCACTTGTGAAAACTATTTTACTAATAGTAATCAATTTAGAACATACTTGCATGTTTGAAATACACAAGGATTATATTATTAAAAATCACCAGAGTTTTAGACTTGATCATTAGAGTTTCAGATACACCACTTATCTTGCCATAGGTCATTATAATTTGTTGAGATATCTAATTTTCGATATTTCTGATTCATTAAATTGAATTAGGTATATCAAAATAATGTCTCTTTTCCTAAAGCAAATGATTTTCATACTCTAAGAATTCCAGTACATAAAGTTCGTTTCACACTTGAAGATAGTTTTGTGTGTTGTCTCTAATAAGATGTTTAAGACTTATTATGTGTGATTAAACATCATTATTTAATCCAAATTCTAAACTGGTGTCATTTTGCAAATGGTTGATACTTTCAGTGCAAATGTCTTGTTAAATTGTAGTGTAATTCCATGTCAATCTTGATCAAGAAAATTTTCTAAATATTCTTGTCACAGCTATCACCAACTCATCTCTATAACTTCATTATCTAATGTGTATTTCATTCACTTTTTGTTGAGAGAGAAGGTAATACATGACCTTCAAAGAGTTTCTATAACTAGCAGGATGAAGATATCCTCAAACTGGAGACCTGGTCCAAATGCTTGCATTGGAATGAACTTCTACACCACAGGAACCTAAGATGCCATGTGGTAGCAATAGACCAAGTGATAGATTACATGCCACAGTGTAATTTAAACTCTCAATGCTGAGCTGAAACAAATATCAAGTGGCATCCTGTCTAACTGTTTGTTAGTCAGGAGAAGTAGTCCTGGATTAGCATGTTTTGTAGATGCCAAAAGGATGAAAGGGCAATCTTGACTGCAGTAGGATTTGAACTCAGAATGCTAATGTCAGAAAAAATACTGGAAAGAAATCTCTGAAAAGAAATCCAGGTGGCGAGCTGGCAGAAACGTTATCACGCCGGGAGAAATGCTTAGCAATATTTCGTCTGCTGCTACGTTCTGAGTTCAAATTCCGCCAAGGTCAACTTTGCCTTTCATCCTTTTGAGGTCGATTAAATAAGTACCAGTTATGCACTGGGGTTGATGTAATCAACTTAATCCCTTTGTCTGTCCTTGTTTGTTCCCTCTGTGTTTAGCCCCTTGTGGACAATAAAGAAATAAGAAATCTCAGGCATTCTAATAACTGTGCCAATCTGCTGATGTAACTTTTCTTAAAAGAGCCATTTGATTGAACTTTTTAATGAGTCAAGTGACTACGTGCAGGCTCTTTTTTTGACTGAGATTTGGTAGGTTTTTAGTAATGGTGGAATGTTGAAAAAGCTGCTTGCATTTTATTTGATGATTTAAAAATCTAATTACTTGTAGGGACACCATATTTCATTATGCAACCATAATATACTACAAAGTACATTAAACGTTTTTATAAGTCAATACTGTGTCCTACTGTGTTAGCAGAGCTATTAAATTACTTGTTAAGGTTATCTCTACAGATTTTGCTACAAAAATTGTAGCCAGCAATGATTATATTGTTGTCTACATTAGACATGTTGGGATACGAAATGTCATAACAAATCAGGGCTGACTATGATTTCTATTGAAAAATCGATGGAGTTAACCTTATCAAATGTTGAAAATTTAAGGTTAAATCTTGCTAGTGCTGATCATTTTGCCTCAGTTGAACCCCTAATACTTCCCATAACAAACTCTGTGCATTTGTTTAGGGTATTTTCATGGAAATATATAAAAGTGGGTTTCTTGTTACCTTTTTTTACTCTTTTACTCTTTTACTTGTTTCAGTCATTTGACTGTGGCCATGCTGGAGCACCACCTTTAGCCGAGCAAATCGACCCCAGGACTTATTCTTTGGAAGCCTAGTACTTATTCTATCGTTCTCTTTTGCCGAACCGCTAGTTATGCGGACGTAAACACACCAGCATCGGTTGTCAAGCGATGTTGTGGGGGGTGGCAAACAGACACACAAACATATACACACGCATACACA
>NC_068988.1:68769900-68777614 GCF_001194135.2 Octopus bimaculoides | reverse complement strand
ATATATATATATATATACATATATATACAACGGGCTTCTTTCAGTTTCCGTCTACCAAATCCACTGACAAGGCTTTGGTCGGCCCGAGGCTATAGTAGAAGACACTTGCCCAAGGTGCCACACAGTGGGACTGAACCCAGAACCATGTGGTTGGTAAGCAAGCTACTTACCACACAGCCACTCCTACGCCTAAGGTTCGTTTATTTGGTTAGTTTATTTAAAGACTCCCTCTTGTCAGCTAGATACAACTTTGTCACACCTACCTGAGCACTTACAGAGCAAGAAAAAATAAGTGCCACAAGGCACTTTATGAAACACTGTAATCCACCATCCCCAGTTAGTACTTTATAGTAACTCAAAGCTGATTTTGATGGAATTTGAATTCACAGTGTAGAATGTTGGAACCAAACCTCAAGGCATTTTCTCCAATGCTGTAACTATTTGGCCACTTTAATTATTGATTCCCCTTTACATAGGTTACTTCCTAGTCCCCTTTAAATGTTGGCTTTGTGATTGGTGGAAAGAAAACAAGTATCTTTCCAATAACAGGATAATATCGAAATCAATCGATTATTCTGCTTTCAAACACATATTGCCTACAGAAATAGTTTACAAGGATTACAATAGGAAATATAAAGGTGAATAAACAATTCCAAAATATTTTAGCAAGCTGGACCAAGATGAGAAGTGAAGTATCTGAACCAATATTCCAAAACCTTTCTTGTGTCCCTAATTTTCGATTTTGTTCATGTATTACTTGAAACTAAAGCAGAAAGAATCATTTCTTCATATAGGTAAAATTTCAGGTGCTTAGGTTATCTAAGCAAGTGCAAATCATTTACCAACATTGTGACTATTTAATGCATCAGCAATAGTTATAGTCTTTTGTATATTATTTTGTATATTTCTAGCAATTCTACTACATGTTATAATGTATCTGTTGCAGGATATACAAGAGATCATGTTGCAAACGTGTAATACTTGATAATATGCAATCTTATAGAAATTACTTTTTTAAAAATGTTAATACAAAGCAGTGTTCTATCCTGACCTTAGCAGTGATGGTTTTAACAAACAGAAAAACTAAGCGTTATGTATTTTTAACAATCAAACATCTGCAACATGAAGCAACATGTTTAGCTTTAAGCCATACGGTTAGTATCTATTGATAAGAAATCGTTTATTTTGAAACCTGTAAAGTTAGTTCTTAAAGATAGAGATATTTATCTCAGGAAACATACCTTTATATGTAATTATTCTCTCTTATCCAGTCTCCCTTTCTGGCTGTCAGTCTGTCTCTCTATCTCTCTCTTTGTGCGTGTGTGTGTGTGTGTGTTTTATTATTTTACAACAGAAAGGAGTGCAGTGGCTATCACCTGCATGCAATTGGTGACGAGTTTAACATCCCTATATTTAGGTGAAAAGAAACCTGGAGAGATGGAAGAATGAGATACAGTGTGGTATAGTGTATGAATAATTATGTAAAATACTAAGCAGTGTTTTGAGGTGAGACACAATAAAGATGGTGAGAGAAATAAAGTCTGGTACATTGAACAGCCTCAAGTCAGGCATTATGCATTGTAGCCACAATGAAAGAAAAACTCTTAGAAAAACAGGCAGACATGGTTGAGAGTGGAAGCACTGAGTTGGTTGAGAAAATATTTGCCAATCAACTGGACATCCCCTTTCAGAGTTGCAGTTTATGAGACAGCTACAGGAGTGGCTGTGTGGTAAGTAACTTGCTTACCAACCACATGGTTCCGGATTCAGATGCTCTGCATGGCACTTTGGGCAAATGTCTTCTGCTATAGCCTTGAGCCGACCAAAGCCTTGTGAATGGATTTGGTAGATGGAAACTGAAAGAAACCTGTTGTATATATGTGTGTATGTGTGTCTGTGTTTGTTCCCCCAACATCACTTGACAACTGATGCTGGTGTGTTTACGACCTTGTAACTTAGCGGTTTGGCAAAAAAGAGTGATAGAATAAGTACTAGGCTTACAAAGAATAAGTCCTGGGGTCGAGTTGCTCGACTAAAGGCGGTGCTCCAGCATGGCCACAGTCAAATAACTGAAACAAATAAAAGAATAATTGAGTAAAAGTAGTTCAAGTAATATTTGGATATTTCGGTGGGTAACTCACAAATCAGCACAGTAATAGCGTAAATATTTGGATAAAGATTTTCTAAGTGTTATAGATATGCAGTTAATATTAAAAGGTAGCAAGCTGGCAGAATCATTAGCATGCCAGGCAAAATGCTTAGCAGCATTTCATCCAACTTTATGTCTGTAGTTCAAATTCCATCATGGTTGATTGCCTTTCATCTTTTCAGGGGTTGATAAAATAAGCAACAGTTGAGCACTTGGGTTGATTTAATTGACTTCGCCCCTTCCTCAAACCTGCTAGTCTAATGAGAAAATTTAAAAGCAATTCTGAAAATTGTCTGAGATTTTGGAAGCTATAGGGAATATGAGAGTATTAACCATGTATTGTTTACGAGAAGGTAATGTGTAATATTGCCATTGAGAATGATTTTAACATCTATATAGATGCAGGCCTGTCTGTGTGGTAAGAAACTTGCTTCCCAACAAGATGGTTCCAGGTTCAGTCCCATTGCATGGCACCTTGAGCAAGTGTGTACTACTATAGCCTTGGGCTAACCAAAGCCTTGGGCTAACCAAAGCCTTGGGCTAACCAAAGCCTTGTGATGAGTGGATTTGGTAGAGAGAAACTGAAATGAGCCCGTTAAAATGTCTTACGTTTAAGTTGGTTCCCATGCATTTCCCTGAAGAGAAGATTACATTTTTAACATCGCCGATTCCTATGGAAGGTATAATTTGTAATCTTCGAAACATATGTTGGAAATAAAAGTATGCAGTTAACATATGCATTTTACTCCATTCATTAAATCTATATATACTCAAGTACCCAAAATATCAAGGAGTTTCTACCTCATAAACAGGAGTTACACTACAGTTATTTTGTGATCTTTGCTACCCTGGTATCTATTAACCAATTTATTTTGTCCGAGTTATTTATTAATTAGGAGAAAATAAATACATATAATAAAAAATATATATATATATGTATATGTATATCTGTTTGGCTGTGTGTGTGTGTGTGTGTGTGCTTCTTTGTGTCTGTGTTTGTTGCCCACTACAACTTGACATCTGGTGTTGGTGTATTTACATCCCAGTAACTTAGCAGTTCAGCAAAAGATACCGATAAAATAATTACTAGCCTCAAATATAAGTCCTGGGGTCTACAGTAAATTCCTTGTATGGAAGATTATTGTCGTACTTGAGCAGAGTCACCATCTTGTCTCTTGGATTTCCATGAAGAGATTCAGAAGTGAATCTCTTCTTTCAAGTCTTCAATCTTTGTCACATCGATGTCTCCAAACTTAGTCTTTTCTATAGCTATTATCACAGGCAGGACTTTCTTCTTTAGCTCTGGATCACTTTGTGCTATCTCAAACTCACAATATCACTATTTGAATGCTGTCACTTTCATGAATAAGGATGACTTTCTACAGTCGTAGGTATTTTCTTTGAACTGCCAGGCTTTGGAACTCTCATCCATCTCATCGTTTTCCTCCTTCTCATGACCTGAACTCTTTCATGTCAAGAGGAAATCCATTCCTTTCATCTGAATTTTTCTTTCATATTCCCTTACACTAAGTAGCTTCTCACCTTGTTTGGGACTTTCTTGTAAATAATAAAAACAGAAAATACAAATATAATTGAATGAAATATGTTGATGAGACAGATAAGCATTTTATCTGGTGTTAGATAAGAGATGAAATTTCTGTTTGATAGCATGCTGGTCTACAACTTGCCATTTATCTTTTACTTGTATCAATCATTAGATTGCAGCCATGCTGAAGTATGTAACTTTTCAGAAAGGCCAAAATCCCATCTGTCAAAGACTAAGGAATAATTTAGTAAAACACATTGCATTTGAACTGATATATAAACTAGCATTCAACTAACTTATCCACATACATATTTAAAACATATAGATTTATTGTATTATAGAAATATTTATGACTAATATTTCACTTAAATAGAATAAGCAGCATGTAATTTAGGTTGGCAAATAAACTGTTTGGTAAATCAGTATGAAGGCAATGAAATATGTGTGATAATCACTACAGTGAAATTGATAAATGTTGTATAAATAATCACAACAAATACCTGATAATTTACTTAGATGTTAAGCAATTATTTATCCATGTACCACAGAGTATAATCATTGACATTGCTGAATATCAAACAATTGAACACTAGCAAAGCAAACAATTCTCTCCTACTCTACAACAGCAATCGGATTATAAAAGTAAGTAAAAGTAGATAAATGGATGGATGTTAATCCAATACAATGTACTAGTGTTACTCAGATGTTGAAATATAGGTTGTATGTTACAACCACATTGAATGAGGAGGATTATGACAATCAGCTGGCAGAAACGTTAGCACACAGGGTAAAATAGTTAGTGGTATTTCGTCTGTCTTTATGTTCTGAGTTCAGATTCTGCCGAGGGTGACTTTACCTTTCATCCTTTCAGGTTTGATAAAATAAGTACCAGTTGTGTACTGGGATCAATCTAATCACCTGGCTCCCCCCCCCCCAACAACTTCGGGCCTTGTGCCTAGAGTAGAAAAAAGAATAAATGAGAATTCCTCTCAAGTAATTGCTAACATCATAATCATCAGTCATGAACGAAACTGTTGGGAGTTCAAAGACTTGCACATATTTTTTTAAGAAGGCTTTATATAATATTTATCTGATTTTAGCTCAAAGTGGAAAACCTCTCATTGAAGCACACCAGCTATATTCTAATAAAGGACTCACACTCATGAGTGAAATTGACTAAAATGGAAACATAAAATATTACATATCATTTACTATATGTCATTATATGTTTTATATATATCATATTGAAATTGAAGATGCTCTGTTTCATTTCATACTTTTTGTTAAGATTTGCTTTCATTATATTTCAACACATTTGTTTCAACTGTGATTACAATAGATGTTTTCTGAATTTTATATTACATAATTTTTAATGTGAAATTTCTAAAGTAGTGTACTTGTAGCTATTTCCACTGAAAGAGGAACAATGAGAATGTAATGAATTTGCAGTTAGTTAAGATATATTTTAGTTCAAATTTATAGCAGTATGAGTCTCTATAAAACCAATAAATTCCTCCATGCCTACCCCTGCTGGTAATGTTCGTATGTATAATATTGAAAAGATATGTCACTAGGAACTTCTGAAGGAGCGCGTGCGCGCACACACACACACACACACACAAACACACACACACACACACACATTCATGTACACATACTCACAGATATTCACACATGCCAGAATGAGTGAATTTTATTATAGTTAAGAATGACAAGGAACTTTGGTAGATTGACAAAGACACCACTCTTATTCATACATACATACATGCACATATGTATATCAGTGTGTGTGTGTGTGTATGTGTTTGTGTGTGTTGAATATTTGCACATGCATGTATATATATATATATATATATATATATATATATATATATATATATATATATATATATATATATATATATATATATATATATATATATGAAAGAAGGTTTGAAAATGCAATTGTGATGATGTTTATTCACTTGACCGGTTTCACTTTTTTAGAAAAAGATTGTCAAAAGTAAATTGTAAAGCTTTGTATAAGCTTTGTTGTGTTAAGTACTGGTTGTCACTCTCTTGTAAACTGTTTTAAACATTTTCTTATTATTATCAACGAATGTATATATATGTATTTTAATACTTTTGTGACAACCAGTACTTAACACAACAAAGCTTATACAAAGCTTTACATTTTACTTTTGACAATCTTTTTCTAAAAAAGTGAACCCAGTCAAGTGAATAAACATCTTTAAAATTGCATTTCCAAACCTTTCATATATATTTCCACTCATGTGGTATCTTACAACTTTACTTTGTTGTGTATATATATATATATATATATATATATATACACATGTGGTGTGTGTGTATGTGTGAATATTAGTACATATATGTATGTATGTATATGCAGTATCTCACAGAAGTATATACACTCACGCATTATACAAATTTGGAACACAAAACAATAACCATTTTCAAAGATATGAACGAAATATTAATTTTCAAAAGTTACAAAAATATGTACACCCTGAAGGAAATTTGCTATATTCAATATTTTATCCACTTTTTTTTTTTTTTACTAAATTCGGATTTTGCTGATAATTTCAATTCTTATAAATTATTTCTCCTGGCATTTTTGCACCGGTCATTGTTATTGCATCTGCAGGAATTCTGATTTGTGTACCATGGTGAAAATCTCCTTCATAGTGATTAAAATGGCACCAAAAGGAAAAGAATTGTCTGAAGATTTAAAGAAAATAAATTTTAATTTTCAGAAGAATGGTTTAGGATGCAAGTTAATTAGCAAATGAATATATATTAGTGTAAATGCAGTTGCCAAAGTAATTCAGAAGTACAAAGCTACTGGACAGCTAAGGAATAAACATCGTTCAGGTCACCCTTCTATTTTAACTGCACATGATATTTACCACATCCAATGATGTTGCATGTTGGACGACTGGCATCCTACCACTTCATCTTTGGTCCAAGAAGTGTCATCTGTTAGTGGAAAGAGTGTATCCACCCAAACAGTTCATTGAAGTTTGAACCGGTGTGGTCTTCATGGATCTGTCCTCACTACCAGGCATAAATCAAGTCATCTTTCTTTTGCTGAAACATATGTGAGTAAGGGGAAAGAGTTTTGATATAAAATTCTTGTTTCTGGCGAAACTAAAATCAATTTGTTTGGTTCAGAAGGTATTATACGAGTATGACGATGGCAAGGTGAAAATAATAGTGACACATGCACTGTGTATACTGTTGGCAGAAGTTTTATGCTTTGGGAATGCATGAGTGCAGCTAATGTGGGAGGACTCACATTTATTGAGAGAACAATGGATTCAAAGCTTTATTGTGACATATTGCAGAAAACAATGTTGAAAAGCATCAAGGAACTAGGAAGACATTCCATGTTCTAACATGATAATGACCCTAAACACGCTTCAGAGATAGCAACTAAGTTTTTATCAGACAAAAAGGTATTGCTTTGGCCTTCCATGTCACCTGATTTAAACCCAACCGAACATCTGTGGGGTGTTTTGAAAGGGAAGGTTGAGGAGATAAAAACCTTGCAATGTAACACAGTTGAAAGACATCATTTAGGATGAATGGAGGACCATTTTATCGGTTATATGTGAAAATTTAGTTGACTCTATGCCCAGAAGATTTAATGCAGTCATTGAAGGCAAGGGCTGTCACACCAAATATTGAATATAACAAATAATCCTTTAGGATGTACATATTTTTGTATCATTTGAAAATTAATGTTTCATTGATATCTTTGAAAATGCTTATTGTTTTGTGTTCCAAATTTGTATAATGTATGCATGTATAATATATTTTAGTCAGCATAAATTTCCCTTGATTTCCTTTGATATTATCAGAATAATGGTAATTTTACAGAAATATTTTAGGGGTGTACCTACTTCTGTGAGATACTGTATATTTACATGTGTGTGAGTGTGTGTAAATGTACACTTGCCTTATTATAAATATATATAAAACTTACACATATGCCCACACACGCACACATATATATA
>NC_068988.1:68766366-68769681 GCF_001194135.2 Octopus bimaculoides | reverse complement strand
GTATTTGGCAGTACATCTTAGGTGTTTCACACAAGCAGAATGTCGAGTGAAAAATCATAATTTAACAAATTAGTAAAATGTATGAGAACACTAAAATACACATCTGACTGAAGTAATGGAGTTGCAATCTCCAAATAAAGGAAAATATACACACGCACATGCACATATATGCACACACACACACAAACACACACACACACACACACACACACACACACACACGTGTACGTATATATGCGTGTTATTGGTTTTGGCTGGTCAGAAATTTACCATCAGTTTCATGTGTGTATTGGCTCTTACCCATAATTGACTCATCCATCGCCTGTATTATTAAAAGCAGGAGTAAACGTGAAAGCAATGGTAACTTTCTGAGTGACCACAGCCAACAACTGCATAAAAGATTACTACTCCATAGATATTTTAGACTGTACTTTTTACAGGCTAATGAGCAACTGACTTACACACACACACACACATGTATATATGTGTGTGTATATTTGTCTGTCTATATTGTTTGTCTGTCTATTTATATATTCATCAATAGGCAAATCTTTTATCTTTTTTTTTTATCTTTTACTTGTTTCAGTTATTAGATTGTGGCCATGCTGGGGCACTGCCTTGAAGAGATTTTTAGTCGAATGAATCGACCCCAGTACTTTATTAAAACCTCGTATCTATTCTATCAGTCTATTTTGACAAACTGCTAAGTTATGGGGATGTAAACACACAAATACCAGTTACCAAGTGGTGTTGTTGGTGGGGAGAAACACTGACACAAAGATACTTACACACGCACGAACACACACACAAACACACATACACACACACACACACACACACACACACAACATGCTTCTTTCAGTTTCTGCCTAGCAAATCTACTCACAAGGCATTGGTTGGCCTGTGGTTATAGTAAATGACACTTTCTCCTAAGCTGGCATGCAGTGGCACTGGACCCAGAACCATGCAGTCGGGAAGCAAACTTCTTACCACATAGTCATGTCTGTGTGGTATACATAAATCATCATCATCATCATCATCATCATCATCATCATTTAATGTCTGTTTTCTATGCTGGCAAGTCCACTCTCATACATATATGTGAGTTTTGTTAAGTGGAGAAATGAAGAATACTGAGTGTGTACATATTTATGAGTGTGTGTATGAGTGTCATTGTGTGTGTGTATTTTATTTAAAATGTCTTGAAATATAAAACTGCCTGTCAGATAGACACCACTTCATGGTTTCTTGCCATGATTGTCATCGTAATTAATAAACTGCTTCAATACTAAACAGTGGCACCTGATCCAAAAGGTCACAAATAGATGTGTGTCGTATATGTGTTATGCTGTTACTCTTCAAGTGTGGAAGTGAAAGGAATCGCTTCCACACTTCAAGACTGGATTTGAAGAATGTATATGCGAAGCGAAATTAGTGTCAGCATGATTTAAAGTAGGTGCAATCAACTTTCAATTCATTTACTAATTAAGCTGTATTAGATATTTAACATGATGTTGCTACTTAAGAAGTTGCAGTTTAGTCGAGCAGATTAACAGTGCAGCAAAATGTATTGCTGTATCTGTATATCATCATCATCATCATCATCATCGTCGTCGTTTAACATCTATTATCCATGGTGGCATGAATTGGAGTTTGACAAGATCTAACACAACAGATACTGCCATCTGTCAAACTCTCGATTCTATGGATCCATTATGTGTATGTATGCTTGTATATATCTTTGTATGCAGTAATATATATATATATATACACACACACACACATATATACATATATACATACACACACACATTTATATATGTAAGGATTTCTTCCATCTTTTTGCTCTGTTAAAGTATTTGAGAAATATTATATTAATGAGTCCAACTGATTAAAGATTCTATTTATTTGTGCAGCTGCTGATAGCTCTGCATTTAAATTGATGTAATGATTGCATTGTTCAGTTAAATGGAGCCATTTGAAACGGTTGTACTGCATCACTTCTTGATATCCTGTTGCTTATTTTGATTATATATATCTGTAAAAATATGTGACACTTATTCAGTAGCCATGATAAAACTCTGAGTTTCGGATGCCGGGGTGGGAGCCCACACCAACATCTCTTCAGTAATCCAGCCATTGAAAATTCCTGGCCAGATAACTGAAGAGATGTTGGCATGGGCTCCCAACCTTGCATCCGAAACTCGGAGTTTTATCATGGCTACTGAATAAGTTTCACATATTTTTACAGATAAGTTCCTCTATTTACACAATATCGAGGTTTCTTTCTTTCTTTTGTTGTCCTTTCTATCAATATGTGTGTGTGTGTAGAGTATTAGGTGTGATGTACAGAATTAAATATTGATAAAAAAGTCGTCAGAGAGAATTTTGGAAAAAACTTCTTTCATTTATTTTATACTTTCATTCCCATTTTAACGCTCTTGTTCATCTTTCGAACTTGTCAAATATAATTATATTTGACAAGTTCGAAAGATGAACGAAAGCGTTAATATTGAAATGAAAATATAAAATAAATGAAAGAAGTTTTTTCCAAAATTCTGAACACTTTTTTTCCAACATATATATATACACACATATGTAACCATCTGGTTTCACCAGTCCTCAGTCAAATCGTCCAACCCATGCCAGCATGGAAAGCAGACGTTAAACGACGACGACGACGAAAGAGGATTAAAAGCCAAGCTAAATCCTTGGTAAACACTTTGCTTCCATTGGCGATGGAACCGAATATCTATTGATGGTTTATCTTAAGAAAGAAAAATATCCATACAAGCTGATCTTAAGGGATAAAGCAGATTGGTTGAAGAATATGGATACATTGAGTCACTGACTCAAATTTGTGGCATTATCTTTAATTCTTTCTTTATAGTCATTTCCACAAAACATTGGAAACACATTTCCTAAACATAAACATTGGTCTCAAATTTTGGCACAAGGCCAGCAATTTTAGGGAAGATGGCAAGTCAATTACATTGACCCCAGGGTTAAACTGGTACTTATTTTATCATCCCTGGAAGGATAAAGGACAGAGATGATTTTGGTTGAATTTGAACTTGGTATGTAGAGATGGATAACATGTTGCTTAGTGTTTTGTCCTGTGTCCTAATGATTCTGCCACCTCACCACCTAAATACTGATAGATATTAATATTATAAATTACTTCAAAATATCATACACACACACACACAAACAAACAAATATATAAGATGTATTAAATCTCTGAGTGAGACGTAAACGGTAACAGTACAAAATCATGATATGTGTATATATATATATATATATATATATATATAT
>NC_068988.1:68763911-68764999 GCF_001194135.2 Octopus bimaculoides | reverse complement strand
TATATATATATATATATATATGAGAATTAAGATTAAACTCAAATTAGGCACTCATACTCATACATTTATAAATTCAACTTAAGATGTGCATACATTTATTAATGCATATTGACACATATGAATATTTAAAAAAATATTTATAAAATATAGATACAGAGGCACAGGAGCAGCTGTGTGGTAAGTAGGTTGCTTACCAACCACATGGTTCCGGGTTCAGTCCCACTGTGTGGCACCTTGGGCAAGTATCTTCTACTATAGTCTTGGGCTGACCAAAGTCTTATGAATAGATTTGGTAGACGGAAACTGAAAGAAGCCCATCACATATATGTGTGTGTGTATATGTTTTGTCTATGTTTGTCCCCACACCATTGCTTGACAACCGATGTTGATGTGTTTATGTACCCATAACTTAGCGGTTTGGCAAACAGTCCGATAGAATTAGTACTAGGCTTACAAAGATTAAGTACTGGGGTCGATTTGTTCGACTAAAGGTGGTGCTCCAACATGGCCACAATCAAATGACTGTTACACGTAAAAGAATCTATATAGATATGCATAAAAATACATGTAAATAAAAGCCATGTAGGATGCATATGGAAGGACGTGTGAAAATAAGAGAACTGATAAAAAATTTTTGTACTAAAATTAAGAGCGGTTAAGAGTTTCAATTATAAGGTCCATAGAGTTCGATGTGTTTTTAAAAAAATAAATAAATTGTATATAAGTTATATAATACAGAACAAAAAAAATCTTTATCTTTTCTCTTTTTCTCACACTTCCTTCCATACATATCCCACATGGGTTTTATTTACATGTATTTTTATGTATAATTATATATATATTTATATGTTATAAATATTTTTTTTAATTTTCATATGATGTAGGTAGTGTAGGTACTGAGCTTAATGATGGAGAAATGTGTGAAGGGTGAAGGAATGGAAGGAATATATATTCACCTCATTCCCGTGATCTATTTTATTCATATACAATCTCTTATCTGTTCAATTCACAAACATTGTCTCCACCATTATAACTCCTGAATTTTCAGAACAACATAAAGGTTTATCTTAACCTTAACCATGGTAATT
>NC_068988.1:68760902-68763166 GCF_001194135.2 Octopus bimaculoides | reverse complement strand
TATATATATATCAGTATAAACCAAGTGCATTTCTTTGTGTATAAATTAACAACCTTCAGTCTTATTCTGTATGTCTGTCTTTCTACCTGTCTGTTTCTCTCTCTCTCTCTGTATATCTATCTATCTATATATATATATGTATGTGTGTGTGTGTGTGTGTGTGTGTTTGTATTTGTATATACAAATTATATGTGTATGTGTGGGTCTGCGTATGAATTTACATAACTTTTCTTCCTGCTGAAATCTAAAAAGAATCATGATATTGCAAGCGTTAAATTATTATTTTTTAAGCTTTTTCTGAAGAAATGTATATGGCTTGCATGAAAAAAGGATAATGCTACAAATTCATTGATATTAAAATTAATATTAATACTCATTGATAAGGTGGTGAGCTGGCAGAAACGTTAGCATGCTACACGGTGTTTTTAAGTTATTTTGACAGTAATCTTCACAGCGTTAATATCGCTGTAATTTTGTGTCAGTGTTTTTTTAACACTTTGTAAACTGTTTTTGTGCTGCTTTGGAGCCATTTGTTTGTGTTTTCCCTCCTCATAGAGGAGGATCGGCTTAGTGAAAACGATGTCTGAAGAAGACTTCAGCTTTTCAGATATGTCGTTAACAGAGAAAGAATTTTTGAAAAGAGTCAAGAAAATGGACGAAAACTTAAATGAAGAAAATAGAAACTTTGCAGAGGTGCAAAGTGCCAGAAAAATGATATTGATATTGGTAAATTTGAAAATTACAAAAATGTATTAAGTCGCGATGGATTTGACGTTAAATTGTCCTTCCCACAAGAGACGCTTAATAATATGAAAGAAAGAACAATTTTGTACATAACATTTTCAATAATTAAAGGAAAAAATTGATGTCATGACCACTGGACAAATCGAAAAAGCGATAAGACCAATTTGGCATGAAATTGTGTACCTTGCGAGAGGTACTAAGTTCGGAGTAGTGGAGGTGAGATTCAAGGACGCGGAAACAGGAAAAAGGCACGCAGCGACTACCATTACGAGTGAGGAGGTGGTGCTTTTGCCCACTTACCGTGGACAACGTGCGGTCAGAGTTAGGGTGGAGGAAAATCCGCCAGAGATAAATGTGGCCTGGATAGCAGCCGCTGTCTTGCTGGGAAACAAGGACAACATAGCGGTTCTCCAGGCCACAAAAACGCAAAGTGTTATATGGAAGGGACAGCTATTGGACTTCATTATTCAAGATTCAACCGGAACCGTAGAAAACATTACAGAAACAATAATTATGGACGACGTGATAATGAGGGTCAGAGTGGAGGGCAGAATCCCTCGATGCTTTAAGTGTGGCTTGAAGGACCACATCAGAGCGGACTGCCCGTCACCGACCAAAAAGACGGAGATACAAGATGAAGAGCCTCAGAAAGAGCAAGAAAATAAAGAGGAAAAAAAAATATCAACAGAAGTAAAGAAGAAAAAAAAACAGACAACGAATGGGAAACAATACGAAAAAGGAACAAGAGAAAAAGAAAATAATTAAGCCCCATGACCACCCAACAACCACCCACACCCTCTTCGACCCCTCCCACTACAGTCATCAAACTTGCCCATCCCCTCTGATACTGAAAAAAATGTACAAACAGACAAGAACTCCCAAACTCCCTCCCTCCAGACAAACAAAAAGAAAAAAAAATACCAGGCAGTAATGAATGACTCAAATGAAAAACTGTAAAGAAGTGTTATCTTGGGAAGACTTTAAAGCAGTTTTGACAACATAAAGGGATGGCACTGTTGCGCGTTGTGCTCGGATGAACAGAAAGAAAAAAATAAGTTTAAAAAGCGGATATAGGTGTTGGGAGGTGAAATTGGATTGGGACGTATTACCACAGTATATGAGATATGAGGAAGAGGTAGAAGAATTAGGAATCGATATTCTAGCTGGAACGAAGTTAAAAGGTATAAATGAAGCTGCTATGAAGTGGTGTAGAATGGCTTCATTCCATTTTTCATTTCACTTTTCATGTCCTTTTTTCATACGTTGGTTCTAATTTTTTCCTCTGTTAATATGTCCCCACATGTTGTGTATTGGCCCCTCTATGTTCGCCCCGTAGTGGGTAATAAAAAAATTAGAAACTTTAGCACGCCGAGCGAAATGCTTAACGGTATTTCGTCTGTCTTTACGGTCTGAGTTTAAATTCCGCCGAGGGCGACTTTGCCTTTCATCCCTTCGGGGGCGATAAATTAAGTACCAGTTGCATACTGAGGTCGATCTAATCGACTCTCCCCCCCCCCCCC
>NC_068988.1:68754238-68760891 GCF_001194135.2 Octopus bimaculoides | reverse complement strand
GCAAAAAAAAAAGAAAATTGGGCCTCGTGCCTAGAGTAGAAAAGAATCTTTAGCACCCTGGGCAAAATGCTTTGCAGCATTTCTTCAGTCATTACGTCGTGAGTTCAAACTCCACCGATATCAATTTTGCCTTTTGGTATCAACAAAATAAGGACCAATTAAGCACTGGAGTTGATGTAATTGGCTTACCCATCCCTCGAAATTATACGGCTTGTGAAATATGAACCCAATGTTAATGTTCATTAATATTAAGGCCTCAGTTATACCATCTAGTATGAGGGCCATGTATTGCAACAGCTTCAGATTCAAGGGCCCACGGCTATTTAATACCTTGCCAAACAATTTAAGAGATATACACGGAGTTGGGGTGGATGCTTTCATGAAACAACTTGATTTCCTGGTGTCCAAGGTCCCAGATGAGCCTACATCGCAGTAAGAAACTAAAAAGGGGACAGAAATATGACCTCCCTCATTCACCAAAAGTCAATCATATAAGGCTGGTCACTGAAAAGGTGACAACGCTGGCGATACCCCAGCATAACCGCAGCCCTTGGGGGTGAAATGCATAAAAGAATAAAAGAATAAAATTATTCATATTTATGAAGTGTATTTCCCGTTTTCTGTGAAAATGACTATGAATTGAAGACAATACCATAAATTGCAGTGTTTGATTTTATATATATACGTATATATACGTATATTATGGGCATATCTTTATTGAGGTAAACACTTTCCATCCAATGCTTATTCTCTTTGAGATTTCAGCATCCATATCACGCTGCATATCTGAGCCCTAATTAGACGTACTCGTTTATCTTTGATTTCATTACTTCCCACCTCTATTCGACCTTTTGCCATGTCTTCAAACTGCATGCAGCTTGTTTTTATGTGGTTCATTTTAGGGTCTACTGCTAAGCTATGAGTATCCAGTTCTGAAGGCGCATGGCTCAGTGGTCAGAGTACCAGGCTCACAATCATGAGGTAGTGAGTTCGATTCCTGGACCGGACTGTGTATTCTTCTAGAGCAGGACACTTTATTTTACGTTGCTCCAGTTCCCTCAGCTGTAGAAATGAGTTGCGACGTCACTGGTGCCAAACTGTGTCAGCATTTGCCTTTCCCTTGGATAACATGGGTAGCGTGGAAAGGGGAGGCTAATATGCATGAGCGACTGCTGATCTTTCATAAACAGCGTTGCTTGGACTTGTGCTTTGGAGGGTAACTTCTAGGTACAATCCCATGGTCAGTCATGACCGAAGGGAGTCTTTACCCGGCGTGGTCTGTAGCTGGTCTGTTGTTTTAGCCTTGAGTACAATGTTATTTGAGAAAAGGAGGTGCATTAGTTGCTATCCATTGATTCAGGATATTCAGTTATTCTATTCAGACAAGAAAGTCATATTTGTTCTATGACTCTTCCTTGGAAACCTTCAGAATTCGCAGTGAAGTAAAACAAGGATGAGTACTTGCTTTTTTCCTGTTTGGTATCTCCTTTGCTACCATGCTGCTGCATACTTTTAGAACATCAACTGATAGTGCTTACCTCCTCACAAAGTCAATGAAAACAGTAAGCTAATGGTGCACACCAGTCTACAGAGCTTGCGTCCTCAGTGAACTGATTCATGGCAGTGGGACTTGGAGCATCTAAAACAGGAGTAGTATCTCAATGCATTCTATCCACACAGCTTGAGACAAATTCTAAACATCATGTGGATTGATGGAATCACCAATTATATGATTCTAGGTTGCACACACTCGCTCCGCATCTTACTGTAACAGTGACGCTTCATTGTTTGGGCCATGCATATTGCATGCCAGATGAGAGTATTCCAAACGACCTAATGTATGGCATTTCAAAGATGTTTGCAAGCGTGACATTAAATTTCTTAATGTTGTAGGGTGGCACAAGCGGGTGATGATAACAGCAGATCTCAATACCTGAATCAGCAGTTGAAAAGTGCTACGCATGAAGGACATGCTACAAAAGGCGCAACTCAAAACTATTAATCGGGACAGCAGCAGTTGATTGCAGTTTCATAACTGGATTTTGCATGTCTCATTCTTTATGTCCCGCAGAAGAAGGTCGTGAAACCATGTGTGTGGGTCACTTCCTGGCAAGTTGAGGTTTACCTCAGACAAATCCACCCCATTGACACTTTCTCCTACTGCTATAAGATCAATAGCAGTAGATTTAAATGCAATTTTGAAGTAGCTAATAAAATATATTGTATTTGGTTGCTGTTGAAGGTTAATAAACTAGAAAATGCATAATCTAGTCATCTCTCCCTTACTGCCCACGGTGAAGTTCTTCAGTATACACATGACAGACTGTAGTACTTTGTATCTAGTAAATCCAGTTCATTTCCTATCGCAATGATGGCTGAAGTCACTGCGTTGTATCCCATAGTAAACTTAAGTATTTTACTTTATATTCAATTTCTTCTACATAATGTGTCCAGTGGTAAGAAAGTTATTTACTGTATATACAAGTGTTGGTGCTTCGGTTAATTTGTTAGATCGGAAAGAAAGTCCTGTCCCATTTCTGACATGATCAATTTGAAGGTACTGTTTCAATACTTAAGATAAAATAAGCATTTTAATGTTTATTTTTCTTTCGTTGCAAATTAATTCATACCACAGTAACCAAATTCTTATCGATTTTTACTCTTTTTAAAATGATTTTAATTCGAGTCCACATCAAACATTATAAAGGAATATTGCTCTCACTATATAATGTAAGCTCACTCGTTGCCCAAGTCACTCACGAAATGATTATGGCATGATATATGGAAGTTTTGCGTCATCTTCCTTATTCTCTTGACCTTGCTCCATCTGGCTATCATCTTTTCAGATGACAGTCAAACGGAGTAAGATCAGCATTGCTGCATTGTATAGTGGTAAAAGAGCTTATTAATTGCGAGTTAAAGTCAAAGAAGCATTGGTTTCCTTCCTGTCTTGAAATGTGACAGGACTTTCTTTCTAACGTGATATTTGTTAGAATCTCTTTTTATAATTTCTGTTTATAGTTTTTACGTTTTGAATTTCTGAAATGCTTATATTTCTATATTTCTCCCATTTCCTTCATAGGCATATTTGCTGTTGTCTTTTTTCAAATGATTCAAATAAAAAGACCTTAAATTTGTTTGTCCTTATGTAATAATATATGACCAAACTTCCGTAATCTCTTTGTTTCTGAAGGTTGTCTTATCCCAGAACCGGATACTCTGCTACTGCTGGAGACACATGGTGTACATTTATAGCACCTTAATTTTCGATATATATTTCATAATACTGACAATTTCCAGTGTATGGTTGCTGCAAAGTACTTATATATGTTCCTGTTAGCTGTCTTTTGTTAAGAAGTAACGAAACCAGAGAAATGTGACTGATTTATTATTCACGTATGCAGTTACGTCAAGAAAAATCATTAATTGGTTATATGTTTTTGATAGTTTTTATTGAGAAATTTCCTTTTAGTAGTTTCTTGAGTCAAACTCGAAAACTTTTTCATCATAGATTTGAGATATGTGATTCTCAGCATGTGATGAATATTTTATCGACTTTTGCAAATGGTTTAGTATGACATTTTATAATCCCGTTTTTAGATCAGGTTTTAGTCCGTTACTCCAATCTGTTTTATATTTGTTGATCTCTCTGAAAACAGATCATAGCTATTTTCCTTCGTATTTTGCATATATTTGTATTGTATAAGTTTTATTCTTTAATGGATTTTTGTAGTCATTTTGTACGCTGATTCTACTTACAGGAAGATAGTTACCTGCATATGTTTCTCCCATAATACTTCTTTGTCTGTGAAAGCGGCGAGCTGACAGAGTTGTTAGCACGCTGGGTAAAATGCTTAGTGTCATTTCTTCCGTCTTTACGTTCAAATTCCGCCCAGGTCGATTTTGCCTCTAATTCTTTTGGAGTCAATAAAATAAGTGCCAGATGAGCACTGGGATCGATGTAATTGACATACCCGCTTCTCTGAAATTGCTGACCTAGTACCAAAATTTGAAGCCAATATTCCTTCATTTGTGATTTGGTGGTTCTCATTATTAACTTGAAACCATGTAAGTATTTAGCTCATTTTTAATTATTGATCTAATCTGTTTTTACCATTCTATCTAAATGTTTGTACATTGTTTCGTTACCTGAATCCAAAATCTGACATGTCTCTCATGTGTAAACTGGTAATGGTTTGAACTGACAAAAATTAGTCAAGCGTTTCAGTTTATCTAATATATTATTTGGTTTTAGCTATTCCCCCTCTTCAAAACTTTTCTAAATCGAATTAGATGCGAGTTCTTTATTTGAATTAGTACTCCATAGATGTAGTAAGATGGTTGATTATCATTCCACTGTTTTTTGTTTCTCATTCTGTTTGGTTACACATCAAGGTTAGTCTTATGTGTGTTTATTCAGAGCCTGTTTAGTGTATCTGCTTATTATTGGCGTTACGTTAACTCACTGGTAATATCTCCAGAACCTTTGAGTGAAGGACATTTCTCTTCTTTAAACCTTTATACAGATAAGAAGACCAATTATTGAACCATAAACAATCAAATTCTTTTTTGTGGAAGATTTCCCATTGTCGACTGTTGTGATGATTTGAAGTTTCCTTAGTTTACGATTTTTCTCTCACTTGGGTAATCAGTTGTTCTTCCTGTAAGTCATTGATTCTCCTCACAGTTAATTTATATTTAACTTCAGATGTTTATCCACAAGTTTAGCATTTTATCATCTCTGGCTAGTTTCCTGCTTTATGTATTTTGTAGTATTTTCGTTACTTCTCTTTTTATTTCATATGAGAATTATTTTGCTGATATGCTTCAAATGGTTAGCCTTCTTATCTATCATACACACCTCCTCACAAATCTTTTACTGCTTTTGTTGATCTCTATTTCATTCCTAAGAAGTTCTTGCTAAAAATCGTTTTTGGTTGGAAACAATCTATTTGTTTTATTCAAAACTCTTAACAATTTTCACAACCACGGAATCTTTATGACTATTCAACAAATTCTTCTTGTAGGTGTTTTCTATGGTGTATTATTCTTATTAGTTATCTTATTTATTTATTTTTGTTGTATTTAGATCTGTTTCTTGTGGTTTCATTGTCGATTTCTCTTATATTTTCTTTCTTTATATATTGGTTAGAACCCATATGCTTGACTGAGTGTAACTATTGCTGTATGAGACAGATTGAGGAGGTCTTCATATTTCTTTATGACGCCTATGGTTACAGCATAAATAAATTGATTTATTCTGGTGATATTGATGTTCTTATCTGTTTTCAGCGAGACTACGCTGGCGACGTTTGCATTTTATTTGAGCATCGTTGTTGGTATTATATTATTAAATTTTTATTTTGGGATGGTCTGTCATTGCTTCAGAGGAAGATCGATCGATTTTAATTCTTTAACTATTTTCACCTTTAGATTTTACTCATATTTGAAATGTCTAGCTTTAGAAACATCAAACCTTAAATCTTTCTCATATCCAATAGTGTTTATATCTTAGTGTAGTTCTGCTTCAGGTTTTATTGTCTAATGTTCTATAGGTATGTTGCTTGGACTGTTGTTACATTGTTACTGTTTTCTTTTCTTGTATTAGATATTTCTCTTGTTTGTTCTGTCTTTATAAATTGTGATTCCGATATTTATGTCTTTAATATATTAATTTGTATCTTTTCCTTGCTTTCATTGTATTGCATTTTCTACATTTTAATCTTCTACTTTATCTTCTTGTCTACATTATTATTATTAATATTATTATTGTTGTTCTTGTTGATAAAGCAGCACGCTGGACGAAATGCTTAACGGAATTTCACTTATGTTCTGGGTTCAAATTCTGCCGAGGTCGACTTTACCCTTCATCCTTTCGGGATCGATAAATTAAGTACCAGTTGAGTACTGCGGTCGATTACATCGACCCCCCCGACCTTCAAAAAAAATTCCAGGCCTTTATGCCTATGTTAGAAATGATTATTGTTGTTGTTGTTGTTGGTAAGGTAGCAAGCTGGCAGAATCATTAGCACGCTGGACGAAATGCATAGCGGTATTTCACCCGTTGCAACGTTCTGAGGTCAAATTTCGCCGAGGTCAACTTTGCCTTTCATCCTTTCAGTGTCGATAAATTAAGTACAAGTTGAGTACTGGGGTCGATGCAATCAAATCGTTCCTCCCCACAAGACTTCAGACCTTGTGCCTACTATAGAAAGTATTATTATTATTATTATTATTATTATTATTGTTATTGTTTTTGTTGTTGTTGTTGTTCTTGTTGTTAAGGCAGCGAGCTGGCAGAAACGTTAACACGCCGGGCGAAATGCATAACGATATTTCGCCCTACTAAGTTCAAATTACGCCGAGATCGACTTTACATTTTATACATTCGGGGTCGGTAAAATGAGTGCCAGTTGAACACTGGGGTCGATGTAATCGACTCATCTCCTCCCCCCAAATTACTGCTCTTGTGGTAAAATTTGAAACTACTACTACTACTACTATTACTACTACTACTACCACCACCACCACTACAATGTTTAGAATAACTTCATGTTAGTAATTACTGCACCACTAGGTGCAACCCCGCGATCTTGAGGTGTGTGCAGCCATTGTCATTTGGGAATATATATATATATATATATATATATATA
>NC_068988.1:68748699-68752016 GCF_001194135.2 Octopus bimaculoides | reverse complement strand
TATATATATATATATATATATATATATGAATGAGAATGAAGGAGAGAGGAGAGAGAAAGAAAAAGATGTATATATCCTGTTGGAAATTTGAATTTGTATTGCCAAATTTTTGCAAGTCAAATATCGAATAAATTGAAAGTTGTGAGATGTTTGATAGCCATAGCATAATATCCTGCTGCAACTCTGTAAGATTATGTAAAATTCTTGTGGAACATGTTTACAGGAAATATTTTTTCCCCTAAAGCATCGCTGTGGAGATCTAAAAATTGTGAAAGCCACTCTGTAGGCATTAGAAAAGCACACCCTGTTAATAAAATTATATTTAATTTCTCTGGAAAATGATACTAGATTGAAACACCTTCAAAAAGTAAAACGATGGTATGTGCTTAGCAGGTGTAAGTGTATATTTTCATTACTTTTGAAATCGTTATTTACACAAGCATGCTTTTTCATCGTGCTGGAAAACAACTTGCGTATATTCTATTACAATAACCACAGTTGTTTATGTTTGATATTAAATTACAAAGTACAAAAGCATAACGGAAATATGTGTATGTCTCTTCCTATTTTAACTCCGTTAAATTTTCTTGTGAAGAAAAGTGTTTATATCAAACTAAGAAGCAAAAATTCTTCACCTGATTTGACATGTTTACAAGAGGTACGAGTTTCCTGCTGCAATTGAGAAAATACATATTTTTTACTGCTTGATTACGGATTGCATTTGTAGGCTGAGTGTGTGTGTGAGTGTGTGTGTGTGTGTGTGTGTGTGTGTGTGTGTGTGTGTGTGTGTGTGTGTGTGTGTGTGTGTGTGTGTGTGTGTGTCTGTCTGTCTGTCTGTCTGTCTGTCTGTCTGTCTGTGCGTGCGTATGTCTGTGTGTGTGTGTGCGCGTGTGCGTGTGTGTGTGTTCTGATGTTCTGATTCTTAGCATGAAAATCCTCTCTTCATTACTGAAACAATAATTGATGTAAACAAGGCTGTGAATCATTCAGTCATAAATGCACAATCTAAGTACAGGCACAGTAGGTTTTGAAGCAGTTGTCAACAGATAATTTGTTAAATTTTAAGATAAAACATTCATATTGGTTGGGTTGCTATTTTCTACACTGTTTCAAACTCCCAAATACTGCAGATTCAATAACTACTTACTTTCTATAAAGTTCAGGTGAGACCCACAGTGGGATACTGTTCCCAGAATTGAGACAGTACTCTTGCTGCACACAAATATATTCCAGAGAAAGGCTACTCAAATGACTGGCATAGAGTCAATTACAAATACATCCAATATTTGACACACATGCTGTTGCTTCTCCCTGCTTTTTCTACGTTCCTACAAAGGCCTATGATCATTGAAGCTGGATTCTTTCATATACTTCCTCTCGGGCACTTGCGATTAATTTGTTTCTCCACCTTTAATTGCCTATGATATGTCCAGGCCCCTGTCCCCACATGGCCAACACATATTCTTTCTTCCCAGAACGTCTGTTTTCTTGAATGCTTCTTGAACATGTCTTTCTGGCTGTCATTCTCTTGCAAAATACTAATGGCATCAATCTCATCGATCTCAAAGAGACTTCAGAGTGTCCAAAACTCCAGACCCAATAAATAAAATAAACTTTTAATTTTTTTTGTTGCTGTTGCTTATCCCCAGGTCTGCTATAATTAGATAGCAGACTTACAATCAAAGACATTCCGGCCTTGACTATTCTACCTTTTTATGAGCATCTAGAATCACAATATCCAGTACATAATTTCCATTTTTTCATGAGAGTAGATTGTGATTTGAGGAAAATTTATCTGTTAATTTCAATAGGTCAAGTGACCAGATAGTCTTCTTTATTAATTTTCGTAGTACTTTAAATTTGTTGTACGCTTTCAGATTTGTCGTAATCTTTCAGATCTTGTAAGTTTTCTAAGCTCTTGTGAAATTTCAGTTCAGTTGTTGCCTTTTAGATCTGTTGTAGGGTTTCTGATCTGTTGTGCCCTTTGTGATCTACTGTACTGTGGTTTGAATGAAATTATTCGTGTACTAATATACTCAATTTAAGGCGGCGAGCTAGCAGAAACGTTAGCACGCCGGGCGAAATGCTTAGCGGTGTATCGTCTGTTTTTACGTTCTGAGTTCAAATTCTGCCGAAGTCAGCTTTGCCTTTCATTCCTTCGAGGCCGGTAAGTTAAGTACCAGTTGCGTACTGGAGTCGATCTGTCCCCCTCCTCCAAAATTTTGGATTTTGTGCCTAGAGTAGAAAAGAATATACTCAATTCCCAAATACTTTCACATCTATTTACCAGGCAGTGTCCCTTCCTGACTACATTGTCTGTTATCTTTGTAACAACGTCATGCCTAAGATGGAGAAAGGTAGCTTGATGACAAGAAAACTGTTCATGCCATATCTACATACATATTATCAGGTCATCCCATAAGTCTTGTCCGATTTTAACTTTTTTAAAATCAAATGAAATTTGATAGTATTTTAGAATGTCTAATGAAATTAAAAGTTATTTTTATTCATTTGTGTACATTTAAACTAATTAAATATTATTTGACAGAATAATAGAATAAATACTTCTTTGATTAAAACCCTTTCTAACATGGAAGCATACAAAGAGCATTTAAGGCATATAATACTTTATGAGTACAAAAAAGGAAACTCTGTAACCAAAGCGACTCGAAACATACACTCAGTTTATTGGGAAAGAATGCTTGAATGAAAGAACTTGCAGAAGATGGTTTGCAAAATTCAAAAGTGGAAATTTCAGTCTTGAAGACGAAGATCGAACAGGACGTCCTGTTGAGTTTGATGATAAGCTCCTTGAGGACATAACTTGAAGGAAATCCTGCATTATCAGTTGAAGAATTGACAATAAAGCTTAGTTCAAACCATACAACTATTCATCGTCATCTTGAACAATTTAGAAAGATTCCTAAACTTGGACAATGGGTGCCTCATGAATTGTCCGAAAGCAACCGCAAATCCCGAGTTGACATCTGCTCTTCTCTCATCGCTAACTCATTTCACCCTTTTTGGATAGACTTGTGTCTAGTGACGAAAAATGGATCTTCTATCAAAATGTTAAACGTCGTAAACAGTGGCTTGGTAAAAGGGAAAAAGCTCAACCACAACCGAGAAGGGAAATTCATGGGAAAAAGGTTCTTCTCTCTATCTGGTGGGATTGCAAAGGAATAATTCACTTTGAATTGTTACCACCTAATGCAACAATCAATGCTCAAGTCTACTATCAGCAATTAGAGAGTTTGAACCAAGCTTTGAAGGAAAAAGACCCGCTTTAGTGAATCGAAAAGGAGTGATGTTTCATC
>NC_068988.1:68746392-68748451 GCF_001194135.2 Octopus bimaculoides | reverse complement strand
CATTTGGGGGACATAAATTTCGCAAGCCAGGAGGAGGTCGAAACTGACATTGCAGAGTTCTTTGCTTTGAAACCAAGTTTTACATTGGTGGGATTAAAAGGCCTGTAAATAGATGGAAGGAAGTCATAATTCGGACAAAACTTATGGGATGACCAGATAGATACTTGATAGTTTTGGTCACACCATGAGAGTTCACGAAGGCTAATGTCTATCTTTATCAAATGGTATCATACAGCTTCCATTTGATCTTGTATTTGAGAACTGTATTTTTAGATCATGACATAAATGCTCACAATTTCAAGAGAGGTCATATTCCAGTCACTATCGCTATCATTTTAAATGCTGGGAAAAATACCTGTGCTAACCATTTTATCATGTGAAGAGTGTTTCTTTTCTCACCTGTTTATTTTTTATATGCAAGTTCTTAGAACAGTTCTTGTGTTAAACCCTGAGATCAACTGCCGCGTAAGATGCATTTGTTTAATGGCTTTCTGTTTATAATTTAAAACTGCATTGGGATGTAGATATTACATCCTTCGTAAATATTCAGCGATTGCTTTGTTTTGAGAATAGTACTCGTTAATGATCTCATGAATTATTTCCAGTGGGAAGTATATACTGGGAAGTATATCTCTTCAGAATATCAATGCTGTGTCATATCATTCAGAAGGAGGGCGGTCGACCTAGCATTTTCAGGATTATCTGCTAGTCTGATTAGATTAATGAAGTTAATGTTCAGCAATATTTGTGGGTTAAATATTTAAAGAAAAGCATGAGCAAAAAGGGATATCTAGATCCTAGTAGCCGAGAAGGAAACGGATCAATTGGCAGTTTTTGATTCGGGTGAAAAATTGTGGCATGGTGGCAAAATGAATGTTCAGTTTAACTTAAAAGAAATTCTACCCCGATTTTCAATCCTCTCAGCATAAAATTCGATGTTGCTGAATACATTAAATTGATTTTCTTGCATAATCAGATTTTCGCTTCCTCATTTGATCTCAACAGAACAATCCATCCCTCCCTCCCTCCATCCCTCCATCCCTCCATCCATTCATCCATCTGTGTGCGTGCGTATGTTTCTGTGCACACACTCAGGACACAAGTGCACGCACACACACACAGACACACACACACTCAGATACGCACACATACACACGCACACGCACACGCACACACACACACACACACACACACACACACACACACTTCATAGTTGTCTGAGGATGGTAGAAAAGATGAAAAATGTGTGCTTAATAGATGTTGATAAAAAGAGTGAGAATAATTTGTAAGGGCCCTCTTCCAAATTTAAGTTGGTCTTTGAAGGAATTTCAGAGATTGCTTGAGGTTGTGATCATAGCTAGATATACACATACAGTAGAAAAAACATATATACATGCATAAATGTATCACATATGTATATGTGTGTGCATGTGTGTGTGCGTGTGTATGTGCGTGTGTATGTATGTGTGTGTGTGTGCATGTGTGTGTGTGTGTGTGTTATATAAAATGAGACAACAAAGCCAAGGGTGTGTGGAATTTTCAGGACATTTACAAAGAGAAAGTTGGTCTTACAGGTGTTTCTGGGATATTAGGAATATAGGGATATCCCTTCATCAGCGACGTTGTATGATGGTTAAATAGAGGGAAATATTAGAAATATTCTCCTGGATACCAATACCTCTTATATGTATATATATATATGGATGAATCATATCGATACATGTGGGGACGTAGGTGAGAGACAGTGGATAAAAAGTTGTTTAGGGGCTTGTGATGAAATGGAGGTAATGGACGTAGAGAAAGTGATGTGAGTAGATTTTCTGTCGATGTTAAGGATTGTGATGATGACGATGTTATAGATGATGTGAAGAGTAGCAATGAGAGCGATAATGGCATGAAGGTACTCATGGTAATGGCAGAGGAAACACATTTCATATATCATCATTAATATCAGTTGATGACAGGAACTGGTTAAGCAAAAGACTGCACTAGGCTTCATTGTATGCATATATACATACATACATACATACATACATACATATATATATATATATATATA
>NC_068988.1:68745212-68745944 GCF_001194135.2 Octopus bimaculoides | reverse complement strand
TTAAAGAAAAGGGAAAAAACATTGAGGATACTTTAATTTACAAAATTTTCGTAAAAGCTTTTCAAGAGAAGAATTATATTAAGATTTTAAGCCATTAAGAGGACAAAGAGCTATAATATTCTGTATATATTTCAATGATGTGAAATTTCCAAATTTTTTAAACTATATTTTAGCCTAAAATTTAAAAGCTATCAATATGAATTACAAATTACCTGTGTATATGTATGTATGTATGTATATATGTATGTATGTATGTATGTGCATGTGTGTGTGTGTGCTTGTGGATGGGTAGATACATACATGGATACATACACACACAACAGATATCAAGGGACCCAGGGTTATATTTTTCTCAAAGAAAACTTTCATATTTAATTAATGATGACAGGAATATAGGAATATTTTTTATATTAAAAATGAATTTTCTAATAATATATAATTTTGTTGTTCTTTTTTTTTCTATTTTACTTTCAGGCATAGTTGATCTTTTTTAACTATTCTATATATTGATATAAATGTTACACAGCTGGAAGGCTTCTCCTTTCTTCCTTTACAGAATCAAGCTATTAATATCTATCTATCTATCTATCTATAAAGTGAAACACGCGTGCGCACACACACTCGCGCATAGGCGCAGGCGTGCTGTGTGGTAAGAAGCTTGTTTCCCAACCTCATGGTTCCAGGATCAGTCCCACTGCGTAGCACCTTGGGCAAGTGTCTTCTACTATAGCC
>NC_068988.1:68742319-68745112 GCF_001194135.2 Octopus bimaculoides | reverse complement strand
ATATATATAAAAACACGGATACGTTAAAATTCCTTTCTATTATTACTTCAGTTTTTATTAAATATCGGCGTACATTGGTAATGGCACAGTGGTAATAATAGATCTTTAAAATAAGATTTGTTACTTCAAAAGAGTTTTGAACATCTTTAACTTAAAACATTTTGTCTCAACACTTTTGTGTAAGACATTATATCAAGTATTTCTAGACAATGACATTTAAAGCTTGATCAAATGTCATAGAATTTCTCCTTGGATGATATTAACTACACTCAGATGTTTTTTGTCTTTGTGTCTTAACTTGAATATTCTCGTGTCTCTCATTAATTACAATGAAGATCATGACTGGTATATTCAAGAAAGACAATATCGTATGAAAGTTCTTATCGAGAAGTGATTTTTCATCAGATAAAGTTAATACGTAGAGAGTTAGTGGATGGTGGTGAATTATCGGAGTCGTAAGTGCATTAGAAAGGTTCTTTTCTGCATTTGTTCCATTTCTGCGACGTTAGTCCAAAACCAGCTGAAATCAACTTTGCCTTTCATCCTTACAGAGTAAAAAACTTTCAACTTAGGATGGTTGTTTGGTTTTAACTATTAGAGAACCGGGCCTTGCGGTATCTGTTCCGGGTCTTTGCATTCTGATAGCAACCCCATGAGATGAAACGTGTATCAAGATGTATCACCCTAAGTCGGTGGCATCTCTCTTGAATAAACGTTGGTAGTGTGGAACACCTTGCATGCACAGACAACTGCTAGTCCTCCTAAAAAGTATCAAATATCTTGCCCAGACCTTCTTTTACATGTGTAGATGTATGGCCCACCACTTTCACTGACGAAGGCCCTAGTTCATAAAAGCATCCGTAGGTCATTTACTATAATGCCTTTCAGGTTTAATTCTTATGCTGATATGATCATTTCTCTAAAGCGGCAGCCGTATTCCTCAATTAGCTGTCAGTATTTTACTTAATCAAATTAGTGCTTTCTGTCACCTATGATAGGATAAACATCTTGTCTCTGCAATTATTGCGAGTCAATAGAGAGGAAATTAGATACTTAGAAAAGAGACCGAAGTTAAAGGGAAAATTCACTCTGTTTTTAATGGATTACAAAGGATAGATTATGTTGATTTAATCTACTGCAGATCCGTTTAAATGCAATGGTCTACCATATTCCAGACTATTGAAAGAAGTCTGAATAACAGAAATTTTAAAGAATATTACTGTTGGTTCAACGTAATTAAAAAACCAGTCAAACCACAACATTAAGGAACAGAGGAGAATCTACAATGGCTACTGGTAGCAGATTAATGGACACCAACATCTAGAATTACTCAAGAAGGACATGAACCATCAGTAAAAGTTGGCGGTCGGACACCAATTAAACCACCAATATATTCCCATTATATTCATTTTGACTCGTTGTTTATATCTATCTTTATCTTTCCTTATCATTTATACCCTTTTTAAAATCTTATTTCACCAGCCTCTTCACCACCTCCTCGTTTGTAAACTTACAAGTACGTACGCGCACATACACCTCTACTATTTCATACAGTAAACACTCTCGCGCACAAGATATGTCCCTTAAATTTTAGTTTGTAGTATTTACTACAATTCTCCGCATTCTCTCTTGAATTTCTATTCTACTACCACCCCATCTTTTGAAGCATACATTTTTTCTTTCTCTTGACCACAAATGCTCCTCAACACACACACTGTCATTTTCAAATACCACTCCCTTTGCAAATCACTATTACTCGACCAAAATCGCCCTACCCTATTGAAAACTGTCTAATGACCTTTAACTGTCCCACTCCCTTATGTTTATATTCTTTTTATTCTTTTCTACTTTCTTTCTTATATTTTCTTATATTCCTAATTTCTCCAAAATTATATTCTCCACCTCAACTGTGCTCTCTATACATTCTTCGAATCTTCCGTGTGTTAACATGTGCCTCCTTCCGACAATGTAAACTTCATTTAATCAAGATACTCTCGGCCTGACTAGTAGCCTGCTGAATACACCTTGTCTGGATATTTACCACTTCCGCAGTTCTACTCGCTATGAAACATATGTAGCTCAGATCTTATGGACTCCATTCCTTAACTCTGGTATTCTTATTCGCATACCCGACAACCCTGGTTACCTACAGTGTATGTGTGTATGTGTGTGTGTGTGTGTGTGTGTGTAAATATCGTAAATATTTAAGTATTCGGTATGTTCCTAGTGGTAGACCGATGAAACACATTCACTGCCTATAGCCTTCCATAGTTTTAATACAATTATCGCTCGATATACATCGGGCAAACCTCATTGTACGGTCAATACATAGCAAATAATAGTGAAAGAAAATGGAATATAGGGGAAATTTTATTGCTCACAACGTTTGTTTCGACGCATCTTGCATCGAACTCTCGCGCGTGGGATACTGTACAACTGGTTGTGGTGTATCCTTCGGTGCGGAAACATTTCCTAATATGTTATAATGAGTATCTATTTAAATAATCTGTTTTGTTCGGTTTTAATACAGCATGTTGTTAGCGTCAGGATGTTTAAGCCGTTAGGTAGGAATGGTGAGAGATTGATTCCGTTGTGGGTTTATAGACAAAGATAGGGAGTAATAAAAAAAAGAAGAAAAAGAGAAAGAAAAGTAATGCATACAATAAAGTAAAGCACTATTTGCGTTATTATCCACGTAAAGTTACTTCCTTACCCACACTAGCTGTTCTGTGCACACACACACACGTACACACACGCACACACACACACGCACGCATCACCCACGCACGCCCC
>NC_068988.1:68729217-68742309 GCF_001194135.2 Octopus bimaculoides | reverse complement strand
CTCACACATGCAGAGTTAAACAAATGTTATTAAACTCTGATAAATGTCCAGCCATTCTCGTATCACGGTGTGATACGAGAATGGTACCGGCGGTTCTGGCTGACTCGGTCGGGAGAATTTGTTGGTCGTAATCTTTTAGTGGCTATTGTACTCAATACATATATCACAACATACGCTTAGAACTAATAGCTTTTCTATTTATATACATAGGTTCAGGAGTGGCCGTGTGGTAAGAAGCTTGCTTCCCAACTACATGGTTCCGGGTTCAATCCCATTGCGTGGCACCCTGGGCAATTGTCGTTTACTATAGCCTCGGGCCAACCAAAACCTTGCGGGTAGATTTGGCGGACAGAAACTGAAAGAAGCCCGTCGTATATATGTATGTGTGTGTGTGTGTTAGTCTCTCCACCATCGCTTGACAACCAATGTTGGTGTGTTTAAGCCACCGTAACCTAGTGCTTCGACAAAAGAGACCGATAGAATAAGTACCAGGCTTACAAAAATAAGTGCTGGGGGCCTATTTGTTCGACTAAAGGCCGCAGTAAAATAACTGAAACAAGTAAAAGAATATGCGTATGCGCACACACACACCTATATACTTATATGCAGACATTCACATACACATGTATATATGCGTGGGTGCATAAGTATCTATATATGGGTACTAACGCAAATAATGTTTTACTTTATTGTTTGTCTTATTTTTATTTTGCGTCTTATTTTTCTTTATTTCTCCGTCTTTATCTTATAAAGTCTCAACAGAATGTGTCCCTCAATATTCCTACCTAACGACTTAAACATACTGTCACTAACAACATTCTGTATTAAACCGAGCGAAACAGAGTTCATTTAACGAAATACTCCTTATAACATCACCTGAATAGATGCATCTGCACCGAAGGATGCATCACAACCAGCTGAACAGTGTCCCACGTACGAGCGATCGATATATGTATAATAGAATTTATTAAACATGACACTACTATCTGATGTTTTCATATGTGCATATAGATATGGTTCAAACTTCGGTATTATTGTAGTTCCCAAATTGGATATCCGAATTAAAGACCAAGAAATATAATCATTTCTACTATAGGCACAAGTCTCGAAATTTTTTCGGGGAGGGGACAGTCGATTATATCAACTCCACCGTTTGACTGGTACTCTTTCCATCGACCCCGAAAGGTTAAAATGGCAAAGACCGAACTCGGCGGAATTTGAACTCAAAACGTATCGACGGGTGAAATACTGCTAAACATTTCGCCCGGCATGCTAACCATTCTGCCAGCTTGCTGCATTGAGGACAGAAAAATATAGAAAAGAAATAAATGCATTCATATTCTTACAATATTGGCTCGATGATTTCAGTGGAGTGTATATTCGCTCAAAAAGTCAGTGAGAAAAAAATTAGATATTTCTTTTCTGATAAAGTTAAGCAAAGACGCACTTTGCTGAGGCACTGAATAAATTTAAGAATGTGTATGTTTATTGTATGTGCGTGTTTGAGGAATCTGAGGCAGTTCTGGATTTTGTTTTCATTAGATTGAACAACAACAGTGAAATTCCATCTTTGATCAGGTTTCCTTAGAACGTAAAACTTTGTCAAGGAAACCCGTGCAACAATTCATATCCGCTCAACAACTCGGGGTTTGGGCTTCACTTAGTCTTGGTTAGGTTTCAATTACCTGCTCTCCGTTCCACCCTCCGGCTGTGTTACCTACAATGAATCGCTTTCAACTGTAATAAATAGGTAGAATTCTCATTTCAGTATGAGTTAATTTGCTTATTGATTTCAGTAAACCGACCACTACGAAATATTTCATATAATTTCGTATGCATAGGAAAGAATATTATATTTAAAACATAAAATTCTGCTTAGTGAAACACTGCTTAAAAAAATATATATATATTAATTAAGTAATATATTTATCAGTATACATTGTAACTTTTCAATAATGTTTTAAATCAAATACATTAATAAATCTATAAATTTCTAACTATAGCTTAACCAAACAATTGTTTTAATATTCATGGTGTGCTAGTGTATTATTTAATCATTACTAAATCAATAAGAATCGTCAAATGTCATTTTGCAAATTAGAACAATTTCGTGTCGATATGATGATTTTCGATACTTATGATGATTTTCGACATTATTCTAAGCATCGCTGCTACAGGAATTAAGCAACGCCTGAAAGTTAACAAAATGCAGAGCTGTAGTAAGTGTTATAGTCACACATTATTGCTACGGAGAATCTAGGATTGTATTATCTCAATTTCATTTTACAATGTGGGTATACACTGAACCGCAGAAGAAACGCTAGACCTGTGTGACTGTGAAATACGTTTTAATTTCATTATGTCATCGACCTACTGAATATTACATTATAACTCTGGGGGTTGGGGCTGGGGCTTTCGGTTCATGTCTGCGTTCTCTTTTTTTTTTGTAGGGAGCAGGATCAGGGTCAGCGTTTGGTGGTGCAGAGAAGGGGCTGGTGCATGCAGGGGCAGGGTGGGGAGGATTGGGCAGAGTAGGGATGAGATTGAATCAGGTTGGGGATCTTTGTCACTGGTATGTTGTCTCATCCTTCGTTTCCTTTTTTTTTGTTCCGACCGTCCATTCTTTCACTGCTTCCTCTTGTTCACATGGATCCTCAATTTGTATTTCCATCGCATGTCGTGCCACATTGGGTGGAAATACGGTTTCCACTGGTTGAGCCTCTAGAACCTTAGCAAGGGAGGGATGATATTTAGCTCTTATGTGGACCATCTGGCCGCACTTAAAACACCGGGTCTTTCTGCCCTCCACCATAAACCTCAACTTATTTTCACCCACCACAATCGTGTCCACTGTCGTGTCCAAGTCTTCTGGTGCAGACTGGATGACCATTTCCAGGCCTTGTTCCATCTAGATCCGTGCCGGTACTCTTGCGGCCTAGAGGATTGTTACTTTCACATCCAGGCCCAATAGTATGGTTGCAATCAGCAAGGTAACATCCACCTCCAGTGGTATCTCCTCCGCCATCACCTAGAAGTTCGTCTTCCAAGTTAAGAAGGTAGGAGGATTATATTCTTTGTTGCTAACGAGGCTGTAGAGTGTTGCATGGCCTTCTCTTCAGTGGGAAACCTCACTTACACCATGTGAATTTGGACACCCTGGCCAAGTGAGTTATATCTGACCAGATGGGAGCCGATTTCTCTTCTTTCAGCCACGTTGATGGCTTTCCCCTTTTTGTTAAAACTTTTAAACGTTACTGTTTTCCTGGTTACACTCTGAGCCTCTTCACCGGGAGAGGACAATCTAATTTCCTGCCACTCCCTATACAACATACTTCTGTATTTGTTTAATTTGCTCATCACCACTCCAAAATTTTTCCATTCTAAACCGGCTGCAGCCGCAAAACTTTTCTTTTCACAGCCGCCTTTCTCTTCCGTAGTTCTTCCTTCATGCTGTTCACACATTCTAGGAACACGTTCTCCGACGAATCTATGTCAGAAGAGCCAGTCTTCTCGAAATTGGTCTTCATGTTAATTGTCAAACGTTTCCCTCCCTCAAGTAAGGGGCAACAACGAAGACAATTCCGCACACGCGGGAGAAACAAGGTGTTTTTTAAAAACACAACAAAGTTACAAACTCAAAACGTGAGATAAGCAATTAAGCTTACTGACCTTGGAAATTTGAAACACCACGTCCGAACTCAAAAAGTAGCGACAAGATCTAAACTCTGCGACGTGAGATCATTAAGGAGGCGACCTTGCTTCCAATCCTGTCCCAGGCCGCGTACATTTATACAGCCTACCTTAAGCGAAGACAAAAAGATTTCTTACCTAGTGGTGGGAGGATGACTCCTCCTCATCGTACGAGGACTGTGAAGTCACTTGGATGAATTGATGAAATACTGAAGCAGAAAACCTTTTTTCTTCAGATGACCTACGTCCTCTGAGAATGATGATTTAAGTCTGCGATGCTGTTCTTTGTTCATGCAAATGAAATGAATATTTTCTGGAATGTCTCTGTCTGTGGGATGATTGTATACTTTTTGTGATTTAACTAATTTTCTTAGTTTCTTTTAATGTTCAAATTGAACGCTGATACGAGGGTTGTTTCAAGGGGTTGACGAGTCTGGAGTTCCTGTGTGTCTGCCTTTGCGTTTTTTGTGAGGTGACAGGGATGGGAATCGTGTCAGAGGTGGTAGAGAGAGGCGAGATGTTTGCAGGGGCAGGGCAGGGATCAGTGACTATGGGGGTAGGGTGGGGAATGGTGTCTGCAGGGTAGGAATCAGTGTTTATAGGGGAAGGGTGGGGACTGTTGTCTGTAGGTATAGGATGGGGATTCTTTTTACTTTTTTCCAATAGTCCACTAGGCTTTTATTTGATTTTCTTTCCTTTTCACTATGTTCGTCTCCTCTTGGGTCTTTGCTGCCGCTGGTGTCGCAGAAGGGTGAGGAGATGCTGCTTTTATCGCTGGAGGTGCCGCCGCTTTCTTTACTGGCAGGTTCTCTTGTGGTGTATGTGGAGGGTACCCTGCTCTTATTTGGCCCTTCTGGCCACATTTAAAACAACAATGTTTTCTACCCTCCATCATAACCCTTAACTAGGTGTCAACAATCTCCTCGAGGTCTTCAGGGGCAGCCTCGATTAGCATCTCTAATCCCTGCCTCTGCCAGTTCTGTTGTTTGATTTTGGTTGCTTGGAGGATTGTTATTTTTTCTCCAAGCCTAAGGTGATTGCTACCACCAGCCAGGCAGTGTAGACCTCTGGTGGAATCTCTCCCACCTTAACGTTGGAAGTACGTCCACCCTGGTATGTGGATAAGAGAACCACTTCGCTGGTTTTCGGTGGGGTTGTAGAGTGTTGCCTGGCAATATCTTCGGATAACAACCGCACCTCTACCGTCGCAAATTTTTTGCCCCTTGCAAGATATACTATATCTTGCCAGATGAGTATCAGACACTTTTCCACCTGTTCTTTTATCACATTGTTTTTCATAGAGATAGTTTTAAAAAGCACCCTTTTACGGGAATTTGTATAGGACAATTTGTTCAGAAGGGTCAGTTTAATTTCATGCCTCTCCTTACGTAGAAGACCTTTGAATTTATCAAGTTGGTTCCTTTTGATGCACATTTCCTCTCTTGTGACTCTAGTCACCGCTGCAAAATAGTTTGCCTTTTGGTTTCAGTCGTACTGTCGTTTCCTTCTGTCTAATTTTGTCCCACATTTGACACAATGGGTTAATTCCTCTTCGGAGGATTCGACGTCAGTTGAACTCACGTCCGATAATATCATTTTTCTTTTAAACAAAACACAATTAGATATTCCCCCCTCCCCCACTTCAAATAAGGGGGAAAATGTCAACGTGTCTGCAACAATGCAAAATTGATAAAGTGTTTTAACAACTCGGTAACAAAAAAATTCAACAATAATTTAACAATAATTACAACAAACAGTACTTTACTGTAAAAACCAGCCAACGTCGATAAAAGAGAATTTTCGAATGCCAAGAACGCGGTTCAAGTTGATTTTTATACCCATAACCTCCACGAGATGCACATGCCTTTCGGTTTTCATGACAACTATTTGCGATCACTACCCAGGGCATTCAACGCGGTTGCGTTTTGGCATTTTTGGGAAAGTTGAAAAGCTACCTACAATTTGGGTGTCAGCCATAAATCAGCATGTCTTGGAATATTAACGCTTACATCCCCGAAATAAATTTTCAGAATTTACCATATGAAAGTGACATTGAATAAAATCACGTTTCTTTTGCAGTTCAGTGTATTGTTTTAAGCAAATATGTATACTGAGGTATAGCACGCACATTTATATGCGTGAGGAAAGAGCACTAGAGAAATATGTTCAATATATCATTTAAATCTAATTTGACATTATAAACTTTCGGATAAATTCCGCAATAACTAGTAGGGAGTGGCCATTCCAGAATAACATTCTGTACATTTAGTGGTGTTGCAAATGGAAAAGCTTATATGGTGAAAGGAAAGAACATCTTATATGCTTTGTAAGAAAGGTGTGTATAAATTGTGGCTGTAATGCTCCATGCGGATTATAGAACTCTTAAAAGTGTGCTCTTGAAAGAAGGCTTTGCCTTAAAATGCATAACATACACCAACACAATAGAAATATATACTGACCGTTAAACAGTCTGGATATATTTCTATTTTTCACTTTCATATTTATAATTACCTTCTTATAATAAAACTGATTTAAAATTTTGGCACAAGGCCAATAATTCTGGAGGAGGTGTATGTCGATTAAATCACCTTTAGTGTTTATTTGGTACTTATTTTATCGACTCCGAAAGGATGAAATGCAAAGTCGACCTCGGCAGAATTTGAATACGTGCCTTTGATCTCTCTTTCATATCTTTAAACTTCCCAATAGGCTCTCCACCTCGTTTACATACAAGGCAAGAACGAATCTACTTACAGCTGATTTTAACAAAGCAAGTTGAGTGGCTATGGCAATATCTCATTACACTTAAATAATGTACCCCAGGAATTGCATCTACACCCACAGACTCATAAACCTTTTACTCTTTAAAGAGATATACCCTGAAATTAGAATGCAAACGTGATTGTGTCCCATTTCAATGAAACAATTCCTGCGAGCCAGCCAACTATCATACAATTGCTTTCATTTCTAACATATCTAAGGTAACAGAGACAGCCAAAAACCCTTCTCTCCTTCAATGATCACCAATACGGCTTCCATAGAAGCAGATCTATTGGAGATCCTCTCATTTATGTCGCAAACTAGTGGGCTTTCGCTGTAGGGATTTTCAGCGAAAGAAATGTTGTGCTATAGATTTCAGCAAATCCTTTGAATATGTCTGGCATGCAAATTTATGTAAGCGTTCCACCTACGAGCTGCACTCATCTCTTATCCCTTCGATTGGTTTTATTTTAGATCACACAATTACGGCATGCATTTGAGGAGATGTTTCTACCCTACACTTAATTAATTCTGATATTTCCAATCTCTGGTGTTTCGTCGATGACCTATTTACCGCAACTTTCAACAACATTCACTCTTATGCATTCCTTAACGATGCATCCTTCACAAACGACTTAGGCAGTATACGCCACACCCACACTAATTCTATAAACAGAGACCTTGAAAGCATCCTTCAGTGAAGCTCGGCCAACTTTTTTAACAGCTTTTGTAACAGCAAGGAACATCAAACACTACACATATCAGTAAAACACTATTGCATCACACTCTCTTAACATGAGCGACAGTCAACTAGAATCGTCATAGACGCTCCAAATACACATTCGTACTATGACCGAGGATGTTTCCTGGCGAATGTAGGTCAATAGCATAGTGAGGGCTGCATCCCTTAGACTAGTCCTGTTTCATGTCAGAAGATATTTCAGCCCCAAACCGCTACTGACATTCTACAAGGCTTAAGCGAGGCCCACAATGGAGTACTTCTCCCACATCTGGGATGGTGCTACTATTACTCAAAATGACATCCAGGATCGCATCAACAAAAGGGCCACTCGGCTGAGTTGTGTTTTATGACTAACGGACACATTCTAGCCTCTGGCCCACGGGTGTGCTGTGACTTCTCTATCTTTTCTATCACCACTATAACATCTGTTCTTCGGAGTTGGCTGGTCCGTGCCTCCAAGTCACTCATCCTCCATCCATTTCTAGATAGCCTTGTTGTGTCTAACGCCTTTCCCTTGTTCTAATTATTATACTGAATACTTAATCCTCAGAACATTGGCCCAATGGAATCTCATCCACTCTCTCATATCTTTACTACCCCTGTTGAGCTTCAGTGGCAAATTACCAGCATCAATCTTACTAGTTTTTTAGGGTCTTCAAGGGTTATGTATTCTTCCATTTCCTTCAGATTCAGAAAGTGAAAGACAGGTAACAAACTTGAAAGCAGCTTTATGAGATGTTCTGGGGTTTTTTTCCCGCTGTAACCTTCGCTCTGATTTAACCTATAACTATAGCTCAAGAAACTGATGGAATACAAACAAATATTCGATATATTGGATACAAAAGTTAGAATAGGTTAAGTTATACCGTATACATCAATCCGAACCATAAATATAACCATCAAAAAGTAATATGCAATGTAAGCAAAATAATCCAGAATAGAAAATAGCTGGTTATTCATATTTTTGTTAGTAAATTCCTCCGTTTCTATAATAATGATGCACTCATACTTATTTTCGGATCAAAGTATTTTATAGTAAATCGTTAATTTACAGCTTCACAGCTATCTCCATATTTTTGTCGTCATATATATATATATATATATATATATATATATGTATGTATGTATGTATGTATGTATGTATACACGCACACATACACACTTATTCTTATAACCTCATAATAGTTCTGTATATATTTACATATTATAAGAAGCAAGAATATGAATAAATATAATGTATGGCTACAGTTAGTAATTTGATGCAAATGCATAAAAGAGAACCACAGAAATGTCATGAGAAATTCCTATAAATATGTTAATATAGACGTTAGTTGTTTAACATTCATAAGTTTCTATGATTAGACCACAATAAAGTTGTTTAGAAGAATAAAAATCAAGCTTCTTTTCATTTGTTCTTTTTCTGTATTTTTCGTATATAAAATAACAAATTGAGATATCAGAATTAAGTTAGGATATTTCTTGTGTGTTTTCTATTTATGATTTTCTCCATCTGTTTTTTTAACCTGAAGCTAGATGGTTCCACGAATTTCGATATCGTGCATGAGCAGTTTTAGAAGGGGGTGTTATTTACAGTTGGATGCTCTTCTTAACGCTACCTAATCAACTGTGAACTAGAGGAGGTAATAGTTGTTTTCCACTACGGTTTATGACAAAGTCATATAGAAGAATACTGTTGTTGCCTGAAGATACAATATAATGAGCATAACAATGCTTAAGCTTGTGTATATGTGAGTTGACAGTCTGCGTCCTAGTAATACGTATATTACAACATAGACATCCTCATATACAAACACGGAAGATCTCGGTGAAACTTTAGTGACACAGACCACTAAAATTCCCTCGGTTTTATTTTTTACACCTTAGTACATTTGTGTGTATCAGCCCACACAGATAATGACGTAATTACATTTATTTTCTATATTTGATATAGCTCTTTTGAACAAACGTGCATGAGTATAATATTCGTCAAAAATACTATTAATAATTCCAAAGTTGTCATCGTGTTAGTTTCACATTTTTCTGTGTTTAAAATGTAATTCAGTTTCAATGATCATTTATTGGTTTATTATGAGTGTCAACAAAAGATACTTAGTAGTCTACTTATGTTGTCTAAGTTCAAGGAGAAGTGAGTAACATGTTCAACCTCAAGCTTTTCTTAAAACGTCCTCTTTTATAATCTGGTTTTGGATTGTACATAGTGAGGTCTCAGATTTGAGGTGTAATGATAATTATTGATGGGAAAATTTACCATTTGAGTGGTTGAAACGTTATGAACCACGAATAAATGAATTGCGGTATCTGTTCTCATTCTTACGTAATATTTACAAACCACGGCCAGATCATCTATACTTTTCATCCTTCCAAGTTCGATAAAATAAAGTGACAACCCAGGAAGCAGTGTTGAAATACTGGACAAGATACCTTGTGGTATTTGTTCTGGCACATTGTTTTCCGAGTTCACAACATTGGTGTCAACCTTTAAAGGTTCTTATCTTTTCCATAGACAACATCGGCAGAGTGGAGAGAGGAGTTTGGCTGCAATTATTGGTCTTGCATACAAAAAAGAAGGAAAACTGCACAAGCCTGTGTCTTAGAGAGCAAATTTTCGTCTACAGATCTCAGATATATAGCCCACATTGACCGACAGAAGCCTTAGCGTGTAATCATTTTACTAGTCATGTTATTATTGCGCACATTCACCGAATGCCAGCGTCTTGTACTTGGAAAGTATTTTGTGTTGTGATTGTGGCTACTGTATTGTGAGTACCCAACATAATTTGTGTTGAATGCTTAGCTGTGATATGTTTTGGTGAATAAGTTTTTTAATTTATTTGTTTCTAGTTGTTTTTTAGTTTTATCATGCTAGTCGTCTATTATTAATAATGCTTTGAATTCCACCATATTTCTAGTTCCAGTTTCACAAAATCCTATAGTTTTTAACTTCTTTCACATACATATTGATGTTGGTAGGAGGTGAAACATTGAGAGCTTCTTTATTTGTTGTTTCTATTTGTAAAATATCTCGTTTTCTTCTAAATAGTCTGGTCCATATAAATCGATATCTTTAAGAGTATCTTCACAATGTTGACAATTCAAGTACGACTATGATAGCTTTCATTTCCTTTTCTCTTGTATTTTCTGTTATTGCATAATTCTTACATATTTTCCATTGTTTGAATCTTCCAATTAATCTTGACATATCTAGTTATATCTGAGACTAAGTTGTCAGAAACAATAAGGTTGATTGTTTCTTCACTACACCAACCTATTCTGAAAAGACCTGTGATATCAACGAAACCTTTTCTGACATGGTCGTGTATAAAACATACAATTCTGCTTTCTATTTCTGTCAAATATTGACCATTCTGGGTGGGTTTTTTGGGGTGAAAATCTTATGATATTTTGCAGTTTGATTTTTATTGAAACCTTTCGAAAACGAATTGTCTTAATGTTTTTGTACCCTCCTTGTACATTTCATCTATATCAGCTCCTGTTTCATATCTATTAGCCTCACTGAAGATGGAAAACATTTTTGTATGGTTCAATTTTAAAAGGTTTCTGCATTATTTTCCTGTATTCTTTATTTGATATTCTAGTAGAGCAGATATTTTATAATAGTTCTCTAATCACACGAGGTCTTTATCTTCCTTATTATGGTAAAAATGATGTTTCGGCGTCAGTTATTCGGCGGTGTATTGGAATCATAGCGATATTTTTCTTATTTTCTCGTGTAGTGTTGATAATTTTTTTAGCTCGCAGTTGAGACTCTTACAATAAAACAATAACTATAGTAGCTATAACTATAACATTATTTTAGGCATTTAGCCTAGTTTACTGAAATAAATTCCACTGCATGCATTATAATTCTTCCTAAATCTTCCATTATGTGTGTGCTGTATACTATCTTGTTATTTCTGAGCATTTATTCTGTATTTGGCCTAAGGCTTTTAATTCTCTTTCTTCATTTAACATAATGTTTGTGATATTTTAGTATTCAATGATAATTGCTTCTGAGAAACGGTAATGCAAAGTGAGTTTTTATTTCATTCACGAGAGAAAAAATAGGATTGCAGAAAGGGTAGAACATCGATCCAATAACTTGTAACATTTTATTCCGTCTCTATTAAGTATGAGTTCAATCCTCAACAGTATATTGAGTTCCATGTTGGACAGCTGCAGTTCTGTCGTCGAAGTAGGGCAGTTCCAGGAAGCACTTTTCCGACTTGGTGTTATGGATTGGCTCATGTTCTTTCCCCACTTTCTTGTTTCGTGGATGCAGTCGTTTAGCTGCAGATGGCGGATAGCCGTTGTGTGCTAAGTTCCTGAGAAACCACATGGTGTTTGTAGCTTTGTCCGTTGCTTCGCTGCATCTTTGTCCTATACGTGTGATCTTATTCTGCACATAAGCAAGTTTGGACCCGGGTTTTTACTAAGCAGTAGAAAGAGGGGAGGTGGATAATTTTATATGTGAAATCGAGCCTAATCTTCTTCGAGAGGTTTCTATTGTGGAAAATGTTGGTCCACCAGACGTTAATCTTGAGTTCAAGCTTACTAGGTGTGGTGTGTGCTTTATCGTATAGTGTAGTGTCGTTGAAATATTTGATTGCTAATTTGTCGTAAGTGGACCAAGCTATGACGCAGAATTCCTTCCCCTTGTTGAGGGCAGGTAGTCGAGGTCATTAGGTCGTGGTTTTTTAGGGTGAGGAATTGAAATTTTTAAAGATTGTGTGGTGGAGTGGGGCGTGTATCTAAGGTGTTAAAAATGGGATCAATTCTAGCTAGTCTAGTGTTGAGCTCGAGGTTGTGTGGAGGAAGGGTGGAGTGTGTTGTCAAGGTGCTAAATGGGTATATCTTGAAGTGGAAAGAGGAGAGGAAGAAGAAGAAGAAGAGAGTGAGGGAACTGGAGGTGATGATGATGATGATGATGATAATGATGATGATGATGATGAAGAAGAGGAAGGAAGATGTTTTAAGGCGGAAACCAATTTTAATTGGTAAGTATTCCTGCAAAAGTTAGATCCTGTGTCAAGTATGAGTTTGTCATTGAGACGTTGTGTTAACATCAACTTCGGTCGTAGGATTAGGAGTTGAAGCGAGTGAGCCGATGAAGTGTGTGACAAAGTTTTCTGTAGAGGCAGCAGTAATAGCAGCAGTAGTAGTGATAGTTGTAGTGGTATAAGCCAAATTAGCAACATTGATAGCAGCAGCAGCAGCAGCAGCAGTAGTAGTAGTGACAACAGCATTAGCAGCAGGTGACGACGCCGTGTGACTGGTGGTGCAGTTGGCCGAAATTCAGTTGCTGGTCAGTGTATGAAATAGTGTCGAACAATTTGGGAATGTTGGTCTCAGATTCTGTAGAGTGCACCCAAAAGATAGCACCTTGGGGTGCACACTCACCAACAGCCTCATTAACGACATCAAAACATGCTCGAGGGTTTATGTGGTATACGAAGTAGTCTGCAGTAAATGTGTGGACATATTAAATAGGAAGTACTATCAGGAAACTGCACATTCGTATAAATGAGCACATGCAAACGGACACTTCCATAATTTAACACTTTAAGAAGTGTCAAACCCTGAATTTCAAAGTTTACATCAAGGCAACCCAACGCAACAGGGGCAATCTCAGAATTGTGGAAGCCCTTCTTATAAACAAATTGAGACCAGCCATTAGCCACAAGAAGGAACTACACGGCACAGGCTGGTTGCTATAGCAACACCAGTCTGCGCATGTTCTTAACCTTTTGTAGCTTACTTTGTATCTTCTCGCGTTATGCCGGCTTTACACAACAACGTTTTTTAAAGTTATGCCACAGAATGCTTCACAAAAACTATCTCATATATATATATATACACACATATATATATATATATATATA
>NC_068988.1:68726192-68729207 GCF_001194135.2 Octopus bimaculoides | reverse complement strand
TTATTAAAGCTGAGAAACATTTTGACATATTGGATTGGTATTCCGAGATTTACGTGACCGGTTACCAGGCAGTTGTGATAATACTCCCCTCTCTCTCTCTCTCTCTCTCTCTCTCTCTCTCTCTCTCTCTCTCTCTGTATATATATTTATATACATGGTGGTTGTCCATTCCTTCTTCAGAGATTGCCCACCTGTACCTAGACCTTAGTACCAACATGACAGCTGTTGTGGAATTTTAAAACCAGACAATGTTCTGAAAGGACACCCGCACAGATTTCACATCCGATTTTGACCACGAAGAGATGCAGATAAGTTCTGATCTTTGTGGATCTTAAAATGTCTTTTGAAGCCTCCGTTGGATTTGCAAACATTCTGACATACACTGCGTTCAAAGGTGTACACAGTCATATAAGCAGAATAGTTAGTGGAGGTTCCTGTTCCATGCGTTCGCAGATGAGATATGAGCCCAGCAATTGACGGGTATGATATATCACAGACTGTGCATATAAAAAGGTCATTGTCATTTACTTTGGATCTCTTCTGAGTATTATATGCGTTATCCTGGCCTCTTTAAATGCTTTCACTTCACTCCACACTTTTGTTCGCCATCCAACTCGATCCGAAGCAAGGGTTTCTATGTCTTCTGGATCCATTCCAAGTGACTTCATAGTAGTCCTTATGCCGTCCTTAAACCTTTTTTAGGTTTACGCCGATAGCGTTTCTCCTTTGCAAGCTAACCATAAAACAGCTGTTTCGGCATGCATTCATGTGCCATTCGGACAATATGGCCACACCATCTCATTTGGTTCCTCAAAATCATAGCTTTAATTGAGGTGATGCCTGCAGATGCAAGGACATCGGTCTTTGGAATAAAAGAAATCCATCTAATTCTCAAAATGCGATGAAGGCATTTTTGGTGGAATTGTTCTAACAATTTAAAATACCTTTCATAACAAGTTCAAGTTTTAGAGGAATACAACAGGGATGGTAAGACAAATAATTTGTAAAGAGCCAGCTTTGTATTCTTATTTATATGTCACTGGTACCAAACGCGTGAATCCAAGTCACCGAATGCTTTTGCTGCCATTTGAATTCGCAGCTGTACATCTTTATCAAGATTTCCATCATTTTGAAAAGAGCTTCCAAGGCAGATGAACGAATCGACAACCTCAAGTAACTTACACTTAACAAAAATTTTAGGGGCGTTACAAACAGCACCACACGCAGGTTGATGCATTACAACTGTTTTTTTTTTCAAGTTGATGGTAAAGCCAAAATCTTCACAAGCTGAGTCAACTGCAGATACAAGAGATTGCAGACCTGTTTCAGAGTGACTGACAAGATCACAATCGTCAGCGTACAGAAGTTCCCTAATGAGTGAAGTAAAACCTTCGTTTGAACTTCAGTCTGGTCAGATCAAAAACATTCTCTGTTGTTCGATATTTTATGTAAATACCCTCCTCAGAGTTTTGAAAAGCATGAGACAACACAATAGCAAAGTATATTGCAAAAAGGGTGGGTGCATCAAGGTCTCCTTGCTTTACTCCATTTTTCACGGCAAAAGATTTAGAGAGCCTACCACCAAAGTTAACTCTAGCTTTCATATCTTGATGCGAAGCCTTGATCATTTTTACAAATTTTTCCGGGTAACCTATTTTCCTTAGAATTAGCCACAGAGCATTTCGATTAACAGTATCGAATGCTTGCTCAAATCAAAAAAGCAATGGTATAGGGCAAGATTCTGTTCAATCCACTTTTCTTATAATTGTCTGACAGTAAAGATACAATCAGCTGTGCCCCTGGAAGAACGAAAACCACACTGAAACTCAGACACTATATTTGGAACTATAAAGGTATTTAAACGTTCTATCAAAATGCGGGCAAGTACCTTTACAACCACAGACAAAAACGAAATCCCACGAAAATTACCACACAGATCTTTTGGCCCCGATTTATACAAGGAGACTAAAATGGTATCAATCCAGTCTGGAGGCACTTTCTCAAGTCTCCAACAGTGGCAAATTAATATATTTAAGCGTTCAAACATTTTGTCACCCCCATATTTCAAGACTTCTGCACAGATTCCATCAGGCCCTGGAGACTGATTGTTATTCAGCTTATTCACAGTTAAATAAATGTCATTTAGAGTTGGTTCAAATGCAATCTCTTCTATAACTGGAAGGTGTTCGATTTTTTCTATCGTTTTCATGTCAGCGGATGATGGTCTATTCAAAACTGCAGAAGAATGTTCTACCTAGCCCTTATGAATAGAAGCGGTGTCAGTCAGTAGCAAACGTCCATTTTCTGTTCTCACTGGAGATATTTGAGAAAATTTTGTTGTATCATATACCTCTTTAACATAAGAGTACAAACCCTTGGCATAATTTCTATCAGTTAATTCTTGTGCCCCTTTTGCTGTATCATTTCACCATTCGTGTGTAATTTTCCTTAAAGCAGTCTGCACTTTCCTTTTGAGATTTCTATAAGCTTCATTTGAGTTGGGGTTCAAGGACTGAGTTTTGTTTTCTAGAAGTTGATCATGAATTTCTCCTGATCTATATGAGAAGCAATCACTGGACTTATGTGATTTAAATCCCACTGACGATCGTGCAGCCTGAAATACTTTTGTTTTGAAATCTTCGCATATATTGTTTGAGTCAAGATTGATACTTTCTATAGCATCGTGGAATCTTTGCAATTTCTTTGATAATTTAAAGTTTGCAGCATTTAACATTTTGGGTCCCTTAGGACCACACTGTAAATTTTTAGGCATTATCGAAAAATCTAATTTTCCATGCACTAGATGATGTTCAGTCCAGCTCTCTACCCCTCTCATGGCCCGAACGCATACATATATATACATACATAAATACACACACACATATATATGTATATATATATATATATGTCCATACATATATATACATACATATATATATACATATATATATATACACATATGTATATATATATATATATCCATACATATATATACATACATATATATACATATAT
>NC_068988.1:68722769-68725749 GCF_001194135.2 Octopus bimaculoides | reverse complement strand
ACACACACACACACACACACACACACACACACACACACACACATATATATATATATATATATATATATATATATATATATATACAGCAATTTCAGTGAGGAGAGGATAAGTCGATTACATCGGCCTGTGTGTAACTGGTACTTTATCAGCTACGGAAGGATGAAAAGCAAAGTCCACCTCGGCGGAATTTGAACTCAGAACCTAAAGGCAGACGCTAAGCAATTTTTCCAGTATGCTTATCATTCTGTGTTTGCCGCCTTAAATTTGTTTTAAATATTAAATGGAATATTTACACCTGCTCCTGCTTGCTCTTATCACTGATAATGTCAACCTTCAGACAGAGTTGAGAAGGAAGATAAAACGGAAGAAAGCCGTTACTGTTTTTCAGTATCCATGCTCGTATCAAGCTATTTAATACTACAAAGCTAAATGTACAGACTGTTTGATCACATCAGAAAAGAAGAACGGCACCCATGACATTCTCCTGTACCTCTCGGTTTGGTGAAATCAAAGTGTAACTTTATTATCAGACAGGTTACCCATTCCGACAGGAAATTATTTAAGAGTCCATGTTAAACTGTGTGACGGTTTACGTATCCCACATAAAGGTACAGGCAGTCCCTTCAGCTCTAAATTTATAAATTTAGTTAATTTTATTGTTACCGATTTGACCGACTTGTTGGTTGATTAAAGTTTAAAATCTGTAGTGGGTGATTTGCTAAAACAGATTGTGGTCAACATGAAGCTTTGGTAGATGACGCTCAAGGTACAGGGCAGGGGAGTTGAACTCGAAATTACATAGTTAAGAAAGTGAAATTTTGACGATACACAGACACACATAATCCTTGAAAACACAGGCAAATTAATTACAAATCCAACCGACGTCAAGTAGAAATATATCACATTAAAATATTGGATTGTACTTAATGAACTTACTGAATTTAATTGCATTGATTTATTTCCTCTTTGCGAATCTCAATATTTCAGCTTCACACGTATCCCCAAATTATAATTATAAGTCATTGTCTTTGACTAAATTCTAAGAGAGATAGAAGCAAGAAAAACAAAGAATAAGTATATCAACCTATGTTTATTAATTTTTTTCCATAAATATCTCAAGAATGTGACCTTATAATGAACTTATCCAAACTATTAAAAGCAAGAATAACATTATCTAAATGGAAGGAATCATTTTAAGAAGTCATTTGTATTTAAGATTTCAAATGTATATTTTGGAGATTGTCCACATTCTTTCTACTTATAACTTTTCTGCAACCCTCCTTTAGAATAATCTCATTTTTACATTGTAGTCACTATATTTTCAATATCAAATTGTTATTAATGTTATGAATGCCAGTGTATTTGTCTGTTTCTATGGCTTATATAAACTCTCTCTCTCTCTCTCTCTCTCTCTCTCTCTCTCTCTCTCTCTCCACACACACACACACGTGCGCTCATACACACATATATGCGTATATCATTCTCTCGAATCATCCAACCACCCATCCACCCAATAGGTCTTCTCACTATTTCGATGTACCAAATTTCATTTCATTCACAATGTTTTGATTGACCCGAGGGCATGTTATAAGATTGTTATCCAAAGTTACATAGATTGGAATCGAACTCCAAAGCAAGTATTTGGAAAGTAAATTTAACAAAGCGCAATGTTCATGTTTATGCTATTCATCTCCATGTAAAATCTAATTTTCTTATGTGAACTCCAGATTTTAGATTGATTGAATTAGATGAAACTGGATTTTGGGGTGTGGATGATTTTGGAAGAGGGAGAAGAAAAACGTGTAAAAGCTGGACAGATATTCACGAATTTATTAAACCGATAATGATTATACGATTTTCTTTGAATATTAAAACAGGTGCAGGTGTGGTTGTGCGGTAAGAATTTTGCCTCCTAACCAGATGTTTCCCAGTTCAGTTCTACTAAGTGGCATTTTGAGCAAGTATCTTTTAGGCACTCGAGACATTGCTAGTCTTTTCGAAAAGCTGGTAACTATTAATCTTCTCCACTGAGGATATTCTACGTCTCTATATATTCTCTTTTTTTTCTTTCGCTCCGATATTGGAATACTTAGTTTACGTAGAGTTATTTACTCAATAACATATGATCCACATGCTTCTTTATCTAGAAACAGCTGTAAGAGGCTTTAAATATTTATTTTCACTACTCTGTACTATGTTTACATTATAAATTAAATTTTCCTGAATAATGTCAAAAGGTTTGCTTGTTTGTTATCGTTTCAATATATATCTACCAGCTCAATGACGAAATACTTCTAGATACCTATGATAGACTTTTTCAGCACTATAGCAGAAGACACTTGCCCAAGGTGCCACGCAGGAGGACTGAACCCGGAACCATGTGGTTGGTAAGCAAGCTACTTACCACACAGCTACTCCTGCGCCTATATTGTCTGCAAAAATTAGAAACAGGACACACAAGCAATCAATATGCAAAGTAATCGAACCTAAACAATAAAATGGGTTATTTCCCTTGAGTGTTTAGAAAAAATATTGTACAAGTGGTACGGGTTATTTCCGTTGGGTGCTTCAAAAAAGTTATATGAGGTAGATATAAAGGTCCCTTCTATTGGCCGTATTATCAATTTTTTCCACAATCTAAGTATTATCAATTTTTTCAACAATCTAACTCATGTCCAGAAACGAGGTTTCTAGACATGAGTTCTACTCACGTGTCAAGTTTCATCAAAATCAATAAAACGATGTAGGAGTTAACTAACAACGTCACTAACAAACACACACCGATTTTCCACATATGTAGTAGATATATATATATGTATGTATATATATATATGTGTGTATATATATGTATATATATGTATATATGTATATGCGTATATATATATATATATGTATGTATATATATATATATATGTGTATATATATGTATATATATGTATATATGTATATGCGTATATATGTATATGCGTATATATATATA
>NC_068988.1:68710984-68722727 GCF_001194135.2 Octopus bimaculoides | reverse complement strand
TGTGTGTGTGTATGTATGTATGTATGTCAGTTAATACATTTTGATATCTGATGATTACAACGAATGTATAAAAGCACTAATTGAACTTTATGAACATTACCAAATATTTTTTAATGTTTAACACACTTCTACATTCACAAAAAAAAAATTAATGCAGTAATAAAAACCGTGGAAACGAGACCATATTGTAACTTTATTCAACTGATATATTATTCTATACACATTTACACAAATTCGAACAACTATATATGTGTGTGTGTGTGTCTTTATGTTTTGTGGTTGTCCTCTACCACTGCTTGACAACCGGTGTTGCTTTGTTTACGCTCCTGTTACTTAGTGTAACTTTAAATCATAAGAACTGGAGTGGATTTGTTCTACAAAATGCAAGATGGTGCTCAAGCATAGCCCCAATCCAATGACTCAAACAAGAAAAAGAATAAAAAGAAAAGGAATTCAGTTTTTACTCTAGCTAAAAATATGGTAATCGTACAGAAGAGTGAGCTGATAGGATTTCCACGACTTAGTCAAGAACCTTGAATGAATTACATCCAGTTCTCAGTTGAAAGATGAGATCATACGGTACACTCAATTCAAACAGCTTCAGAAACGATAAACAAGAATAAGTGGTCCTGCAGCGCTCACTAGCATCGTTATTTAATACGGTTTGAATTGTAAATGTTAAACAAGATACTCTATAAACATTCATTACTAACCTCCTCTGAGAGTTAGAAATACTGTGTAGCAATATATTTCATTAAAGTAGTCAGTACTTCAGCACTTTTGATATATATATATATATATATATATATATATACGCGGTTATCCTGTTTCAGTGATAATTATTATGGAGATTGGTGTTACAAGCACAAACCCACGCTTTAATACTATTTATCTAGGTATTAAAGTTATTAGATTAAGTTGATCAATAATTTTAGCCGTTGAAATTAACAACCGTTTGACTTCTACTTGTAGCCACATACTCTCCATGAATATGCAGCTAACGGTAATCTTCTTCACACAAGTCTTTTATATGGTTGCTCCGCCAGTTATCAATAGCTGCCAAGTATCTCTCAAATAACACTCTGCCTTTCAGAAAAATGCCAGAGTAATCTGAGACGAGTTCTATAAAGAGGTAGAATGGTCATGGACAGAAAATTTTTAAGTAGAGTAATCCTTTAAATTGACCTGATCCGCTGTTGTGCATAGTGTGAAGAGTGTAATGTGTGTGCCAGCCTGATGTAAAACTATAATATGTGCACGCATCTCTGTGGTTAGGAGCAACGTGTGCGCTCATCTCTATGGCAATATGCATTTGTGCACCCATCTTTGTGTAAAATGCAATATGTGCATCCGATTGCTTTAAAATATTTTTGAAACTCATTTTGAAAACAAAAAAAAAAGACAATTAAAAGCTGACAGCATTTCATCACAAATATTTAGTGCCTTAATCAGTGTGTAATCTATTCAGTAGGCCTGGTTAAAAAGATGAAAATTGCTGACTTAGACATTTCATGATAAGCTTACTACTTAGACGGTAAACTTGGAGAATCGTTAAAGCCTCGTATAGAATGATTTGTCCTATTCGATCCAGCGTTCAAGTCCCGACTCTCTCATTATGTTTAGTTTGATAAAATAATTAACCGTCCAGTACTGAGACTGTATTCATCTCAACTACTACCTTCAATATCATAATGAATATCGTTTATGTAGCCAGAAAATAGAAGCAAGAGAGTATAAATGTATGTGAAATGCTCTGCATTTTACACATTAAACCAGTAAGTAGGAATTCAGTTAACAAAACAACTGAATTCACATCGGCGAGAGCGACGCAGAATCGTCCAGTTCCATGAAAAAGTAGTCTAATAAGTTTACCACTAGAGTGTTTAGAAAACAGTTCCAAATCGCAGCCACTAGGCTTGTAACTCGATCGCTTAATGGTCTGTGCTATCAGTTCATTAACAGCACTAACATTACAAATGATAAATCCCACCATTGTACTATCTCTGTGGTTTTATTAACATTGATGCAGATTCTCCTCGAACTCGCATCCTTTAAACCACTCCCCAGAAATTTACTCAATTCATATACTTCATTGTGTGAAAAATAAATAAATAAAAGAGCATTATCATTTTACAGTAGAATGAAAATAAAGAAATCATTTGTTAACTTTAGCAGGTAACAGTGCTACTTTCACAGCTGAAATCAGTCGAATTCAGTGAAATTTCTAACCTTTAGGTGGACAAATCAAGTATGTTGTTTATCATACAATACTATTATTCTGAGTCCCTGATGCAATATAATCTAAATGTATGTATATTTTTGTAGTTTATGTTTAAGCAGTCAGCTATAAATACACAAATGTTCACCTTTCGCCCAGAAAATATATTGAAAATTTGTTGCATTGTAGCAGGTAGAGCAGATTTCTGTAAAAAGCATTAAGTAACAATCCAACATTTAAAAGTTCAATATCTACTAATGACAAGTCGGATTATGTTATTTTTTAAAAAACAAATCCAATAAACTTTAAAATGCCAACCATTGATTGTTAGTTTATATATGCATTCGCCATTGATTTTATCTATAAACCGTTCCAATGAGAGAATATTTTGAGACAAAAGATTATACTGTTCTATTAAGAGAACAATTGAAGTTGTGTTGATATGTCAAATGCGAAATGAGATATTTCAGTTTTCAATATAATTCTTAGATTCTACTGAATGATTGTATTTCTGGTGACCCAAGTCCACAAGATGATATTGATTTCCAAATGTAGATATTTCAATGAAATTGGATTAGTTATGTGTGTTGGAACGTCATGAATGTCAATCAATTATATTTCCCCAATTATATATATATCTGGCACTCATGTATTGATGCTAGAAATCAATGTGTTACAAGTGAAAATATAGAAATAAATTAACCGTCTGTTCCCAACATAATGCTTGTAAAATAAATTCGAATAAATAAGAGAACATGTTAGCTAAATACAAACCGATGTAGATATTGAGATTCGATAGAATAAGTACCAGTGTTATAATCTCTTAGGGGGGAGAGTAGAAATAGCTTCTAAGTTGACAACATAGACGTTTAATCCCAACGATATGTGTCGAATATTCTTTTCTTTCCCTTATATAAGTGAAACTATCACGTAATATTTTCATGTCTTCAGTATCGTATGAGTAAACATACAGAAAATAAGAAAACACTTGTAGTTAATAAAACTTTCGACTTGTTTGCTTACTGAATGTTCTTTATTTTTCAACATGTCCATCTTCAAGGGCATGGCAAATACCTTACGAGGGAATACACTAGTTCAACAGTTAATTGTTGGAACCCCATTAATATCAATGACGGTCTACACGAATTTACCAATTCAAATCTTTTCTTTAATTCTCATACAGAATAGAATATCTTTTCTCTCTTGGAGACAAAAATCGAATATTCAGCAGCCATTAGTACAGGGGATGTGTTTTCCATGATGGATCAGTGGTTTATATTTGTTAATACTTTTGCTTTTAAATCTGAATATATTTGAACAGTGAGGCAGTGTCGCATCTTGCTGAGTGAATAAATGAATATATCATATATTCTGCGTATAGGAACTGAAAACAGGAATGTATGCCATGTTTTCTAAAGGATTTTAGCAAGCGTACAGATACTGCTGTTTATATATATATATATATATATATATATATATCATCGCAGATGCACAAACATACCCTAATATGGGATTTTATATAAACAAATACGCTACCATAGTACAAATATTTCGTACTGAGACTTTGATATTGAGGAAATTATATAAAAGTATGGCATTAACATAAAAACTTTATACTACCGTACATGTCTTACATCCTTTTCCTATTGTCAGCCTTCTCGGCTCTAAATCTCGAAGCTACAAAATATATATTTATGTGTATGTGTGTGTGTGTGTGTGTGATAGATTCTCTTTGTCTTTCGACTGTGATTAAAGAGCTGTTATATTAAGCTGAGCTTCCTGCTCATTTACTTATAACCTAAATGATTATTCTACAAATACAAGTAATGTACTTTTCAACTAAAATCAATGTAACTCAAAGTATAATAGTTCAGATGTCCAGTTGTATGGTAGTACTACTTCCACACACTGTCGATCCAATTTAACCCACAGTGCTTAGGCCGATTAGAAACCATGATAAATTAAGCGCTGTGAACTCATGATTGCGAAATCAGTGCGCGCACACACATTTGTGTGTGTGTATAAATGTATGCATGCATGCATACATGCATGCGTGTATGTATACACAAATATGAGAGGGTTCAGAAAGTTCCTGGTTTTGAGTAAAAAGAAAACACAAGAGGGTCAGCTAATTGATTTTATGCAGCATATTTCCCTTTCGGATCCATCCACTTATTGCAGGGGGTCATTCTTTCTAAGCCCTGTAAAAGAACTCGGAAGTCTGAGCATCCAACCAGACCTTTCGATATACCCTTAAAGCCAGGAACTTTTCAGCTCCTTGCACACACACACACACATATACATAAGGTAGAAAGTATGGTGGATGATTACACGTGGTTGAATATATACGGAAAAAATAACATGAAAAACCATACAAGATTTGTTTTACAAGAGTAAAGGATATATTAGAATCATAACAAAAATATTATACAATATTGCACAAGATTAGATTTTTTCTGCCATCATAATAACCGGCTTCGCTATCGCTTTTCAAATTTTGAGTTTGGATGCAATTCTGAATTAGACATTCTGTTTGCTAGAAGGGATATTTGGTAACCAAGGTATTTTTTAGTAAAGGGGTGGTAAATCTGTTATTTTTGATATTTTTACATTTAGTTCTGGCTTATATCTTAAAATACATGGGGTAAATCTTTAATTTTCAATATGGATTTATAATTAATTCTGGCTTATATTTTTTCGATAAATGATGCCTCTTTATTTAATCGTACTTGTGTTGAGGTCCGAATAGCAAATTGATATAATGTTAAGTTTAAGAATTGCGGTTGAAGTTGTTCTGCACATCTGTCAATGTGTTCACTGAGAAATATTTAGTGATATTGTGGGAAAGGTACCTGTTGTCTGCGGACTATGCATCTCCGTCTGACCGACACTCCTGCGGACTCTATATAATTTTTATGACAGCCCAAGCATCTGCTTACATAAATGAGCTTTTCAGAGGCGCAAGAGAAGTTGGATTTAAGTTTGAATTTTTGCCCTTGTCTGAAATGGAATTCTGAACCTTCCAAATGAATGGGATATGTTCCGCAGTTAGGACAACCACAATGTTTTACTCTTGCGTCCGTTATTCTTGAGAATAAGTTAGCATTTGGGAGGATCTTCTTTAATGTCTTTGGTTGTTTAGTACCTTTATTGATTTTATGGGTACGTAGAATTTCGTTCAGTTTGGGGTCAATACGGATTATTGGGAGATTTTTGACAATGATGTTAAAACTTCGTTGTTTCATGGGTTGTATGTGGAAATATAAGGTAGTGTTTTCAGAGTAGGTATGTAGTTCGACTTTTCTTAATGTTTTCATGTCAATCGATTTTGCACGTATAATCCCATCATTTATGAGTTGAATTTGGTAGTTTCTATCCTGGAGTACGTTTTTAAGCTCATGCAATCTTAGTTCTCTGGTGTTTTCTCGGACACTATGGTGCAAATCCTTCTTGCAAGGTTGAAGGGGATTTTTGTTTTGATATATCTCGGGTGACATGAGCTAAATAATAGATATTGTTTAGCATCTGTGGCTTTGTAAAAGATGTCCGCTTCTGTTTTTTTGTTCATTTTTTAACCAGTATATCTTGGAACGAGAGTTACTCTTGGTTGTGTTCCATTGTAAATTGTATGTTGGTGTTAATGCTATTAAGGAGTCTTCTGAACTCCATGAGTTTATCCATGTTTTCATTCCAGAGGATGAAGCAGTCGTCCAAAAATCTTTCCAATGTTCTTTTATGTATTGGGAAAGAGGGCTTCTAACTTTTGAAAATGACTCCTGATATATTTTTATTTCTAAATAGCCCATTGTTAGAGTGGTAATAGTCAGAGCTGCCCTAGTTCCGATGGCAATTCCGAATTCTTGGCGATAAACAGTGGTATCAAACATAGCATGGTTGTTTTGAAGGATGAATTTTAGTGTTTCGATTATGAAATCTTTGTTGATCCATTCTGGTATTTCTTCTGGATATTTTTCCAGCCAGACCCGGATTGCTTCTATTGCATAATTATGAGGTATGTTAGTGTAGATGTTTATCACATCAAATGAAACCATGACTGTTTCTTCTTTGACCTTTTCTTGTCGGTGATTTAACATATCTAAATCATCTCTACTATAACTTTTGATGTATTTTAGAAATGGTTTCAGGAGGAATGTTTATGAGGCAATTTTATCTATGTATTTTACAGGATTGTCCAGTTAGAATGAGCCATAATTTTAGGTCTCCTGGTGCTGGTGTATGTATATATGCCTTTGGTGATTTTTTGATGGTTTCTTTTATAGTTTGGCTTTTGTGAATTTTCGGTAGACCATAGAATAGGCTAGGTTTACATTTAAAAAATTGTTAAATAGTCTACTTCTCTTTTTTGTTAGGTCTTTTCCGTAGGTTTGGATTAGTGTAAAGAGGATTTTCATTATTTTCGTGAGGTGTAATCATTGATTTTTTCGTAGTGTTCGTCGTTATTTTTTATGGATGTTACTAGATTTTTGTAATAAAATGTGTCCGTTACCACTACTGCACTCCCTTTATATGCTTCTGTGATTGTTATTTCTTCGTTGTTTTGTTGTTCAGTTAGTTCTTTCCATTCGGTGGTGCTAAGTTTGAAATGATTTTTTGTGCAAGATGAAGTGAGTGAAGTTTTCAATGTGGTAGCAGAATTCGTTGAGATTTTTATTTCTTTCTTTATGGGAGATGTGTTGACTTCTGTTTTTGACTAGTGAATCATCTTCGCTATTGTAATTGGTCAGTGCTTCTGAAAGCCTTAATTTCTTGAAGAATTCTGATACACTGTCTTTGATCTTATTTTGGTTAGTATCGTGTGGCGTTGGGGCAAATTTTAGCCCTTTAGATAGGATTGTTGATAGAGATTGATGTGACAGGTTAATTACCTTCGCTTTCTCCCGTGCAACCACAACTCCTAATCTTACCATTATATCAATTTTCCATATGGACCTCAACACAAGTTCGGCTAAATAAAGAGGCCTCATTTATAGAAATATATAAGCCAGAGTTAATTATAAACCCATATTGAAAATTAATGATTTACCTCATCTATTGTAAGATATAAGCCAGAATCAAATGTAGACCAATATAAAAAATAACAGATTTACCACCCCTTTACTGAAAAATATCTTGGTTACCAATTATTCCCGCTAGCATACAAAATGTCTAATTCAAAATTGCATCCAAAACTAAAATTTGGAAAGCAATAGCGAAACCGGTTAGTACGTGAGAAGAAAAAATCTTATTTTGTACATTATTGTTGAATACTTTTGCTATTATGATTCTAATATATTCTTTAGTCTTGCAAAACAAATATATATATATATATATATATATATATATATATATATATATATATACTTATTATACTTGAGGACCTCACCTTTTTAGAAGTACGGAAAAATCTCCACACCCCCTGGAAGAGAATGAGCTGTGAACTTTATTCTCCTGTTTGTATTCTCTTATGTACTGTTTTATTCTTCATTCTTCTATCTACTATCTTATTCCTTTAAACACTGTAAATTCTCTATCTAGAAGTTTCCAACATACTCACATTAGCTCTGATGCCGGAATACCTATTGTATAGATAGGCTAACCTACCACTTGTGATATTCAAGAAACAGCAGTAAGAAATCCAATAATTAATTAATAGATTAAAGAATTAACTAATTAATTAATTACTTCAAATTCACCTTTAATTAGATATTCTAAATGACTTCAGTCACACGTCCTACCTTCGTTTTTGTTGTCCTTTTTCTTATTATGTATACCTGCTAATTCGAAAGCAGTTGCTTTGGAACCTAACAAATGACCAGTTATAGCACTTGCATAGTGAACTAGAGCCGACACACACACACACACACACGCACACACACACTCACACACACACACACATACACACACACACACACACACACACACACACACACACACACACACACACACACACACACAGTCTGCAGGTGCGGTGAATAAACTGTTGTCTAAGTTACACATAAACGGAAATAACGCTGACATCTCATTTTAAGAGATATATTCGCCAAAATTACATGAAACATATCTTGAAATACAAACGAGTAAATTTATTCAATAAAATCTCCATTAGTTTCAACCACGGCCTCCAGACGACTTCGGAATCTCCTGCAAATCTCCTGGATGGTCTCCTAGTTTAAATTGGTTAATGCTGCCATAATCCTTGACTTCAGATCATCTTTGGTGTTACAAGGAGTATTGTTGGTCTCTCACTCAACTGCACCAACACATAATAATCAAGGAGGTTGCAGTCTGAGGAGTCAGATAGCCAGATATTAGGGGTGATATGGTCGTAGAAATCGTCTGATAACCATGACTGGGTTCTCTTGCGTGTGTGGCATGACGCAGAGTCCTGTTGCCAGACATAGCGTCCTCCATTAGCCACTCTATTGGGCCAGGGTAGCGCTACCTCCTCCAGGCACTTAACGTAGGCTACCCTGTTGAGTCTGAGGCCGTGTGGGAAGATGAATGGAAGCATATCATCGCCATCACTAGTGATCACCCCAAACACCAGTTACCTCTATTTCCAGGTCTTTGTATTTTGAAATTTCTCCATTTCTTTTAGGGAAACGTTGTCATCTGCTAGTATTGATACATGAATTAGAAAGTATTGTTTTTCTTCCTGATCTCTGACAACTATATCTGGCCTATTGGCCTTAATTTCTCTATCTGTGTGTATTGGCATATCCCAGAGTATGGTTGCTTTCTCGTTTTCTGTGACCTTTTTTGGTGTGTATCCATACCATCTTTTTCTGTTGTTATTCCATAGTGTCTGTGAATATATTCCTTCTTAGCCAACACTGGGCAGCCAGAGATAATATGATTTATTGTTTCTGGTCCATCTCCACATATTCTGCAGTTACTTGTTATGTTTATTTTCATTATATATTTTTGGTAATTTCTGGTGGGGAGGCTTTGGTCTTGTGCTTGCAATTAAAAATCCTTCCATCTCTGCTTTGAGTCCTGAGCTTCTCATCAATTGCTGGGATTTTCTCTGTCTATTTGTTTTGCATTTAATTTAGCCCAGTATTTCCCATGAAGGGGCTTTTCTTGCCATCTTTTTTTCATGGTCCGTTGCTGTTCTAGGTTTAGTTTGGATTTCATTTGTTCTATAAGTTTTGTTGATTCTTCTACTTCTTCCTATTTGTTAGGTAGTATGATTTCTTGTTTGTATTTGTCAGCTTCCTTAAATACTGAAAACAGATTTTTGTTTTGCTCATGTTTTGTGGCTATTTGTATTAGTTCTCCTTACTTCTGAAGGAGATATTTTTGCAGTCCTATGGTGGTTATTTTATAATAGTTTTCAAGCTGTATAAGACCCCTACCACCTTCTGCACGTTGTATATATAGCCTTTCTATGTCAGATTTTGGGTGGTGCATCCTAGATCCTGTCGTTATTTTTCTTGTTTTCCTGTCTATTTTAGATAGTTCGTATAGTGTCCAGTTAAGGATATTGTAGCTGTAACTTATAACTGGGACGGCTAAAGTGTTAATACCTATTATCTTGTTTTTAGCATTGAGCTCTGTTTTTAGTATTGATCTAACTCGTCTATAGTATTCTTTATTTTTTCTTTCATTTGTGTGTATTGTATCCTATCTAGTTCATTGACTCCTAAATATTTGTATGGCTGGTTTTCGTCTAGTTCTCTTATTTCATTGGCTTTATCTAGTGTGATGTTGCTACTCTTAACTAGTTTTCCTCTTTTAAGGGTTGCTTTGGCACATTTTCCTAATCCAAATTTCTTATCTATTTCTTTGGTAAATCCATATACTGTCTGTAGTAATGTTTCCAGCTGTTTATCGTTTGTAGCGTATAGTTTTAGGTCATCCATATATAAGAGGTGGCTGATTATTTTGCCGTAACATTTGTATCCGCATCCAGTTCTGTTTAGCATGTCAGGTAAAAGTGTCAATGCCAAGCAGAATAATAATAATAATAATAGTGATGGGATATACCAATTAGTATTATTATCATTATTATTATTATTATTATTATTATTATTATTATATGAAAAAACTCTAGTTTATTTTGCTGGGTATGATGGAAAGCGTTAGCTATCCACAGCCAGCAGACTAAGGTGACACTTGTTTACTGCTCATGCTTCAAGAACCCTGCGAAGAATTCTTGCAGTTCCAAGCAATGCAGATTTTTGTAGTTGTTCTGCCTTCACATTTGCACATTTGCAATCTTTTTCAGCCATGCTGGTAGCTGGAAGCTTATACTTTCAGTGGACTGCCTCGGTAGTAACCCTCCATAACCATCATGTTTACTTGTTTACTCCACTTATGTTTTGTAGCATGGCTAGCAGTGACTGGATTACGACCCAGCCCACCCTGCTGCACAGTTCGGCACCTGTTAGGTGTGGTACCTTCACCATTGGTTCCAGTCCCGTTCACACCGTTGTCGTTATCTATTTTACTTGGCATTTTCACTCCCAAATAACGTGTGTTTTTAGGTTACTACCAACTGGTATTTTTATTGAGACACCATCTCTGTCAGTGTAGTCTATCAAGGCGGCAGGGGACTTGTTCCTCTAGGTTTGAACTCAGAGTGTCCTTTCTAGGCTGCTTGCTATCCAAGGCTAACGAGTACAACCTACCCGGACAACTGGTTATTTGAAGGCACCAGATACCTTTTCCCACTCTTCTCCTGTTGGATTGGCGAAAGCGTTGGGCTTCACTGTCTGGGGATAGGTCTTGCGCAGGCCACTGGGGAATTTTATAAGTGATTGGCGCTCAACTCCCCTCACCTCTCCGGCATTGACAGAGAAAAAAAAACAGAAAGTAGAAGAGAGTATATGCCATGTTTCGTAGGTTGTTACCTCTTCTTCAGTACTCATCTAACCCACCATTGCCTCCGAACACATTGCTTATATAGTCACCCTATACAACGATGTTAGTTATGGGATATACTAATTTCCATATTAGACGCATTCCTGGAACTGGTATGTAAACACAAAGATTTGTAGCCACGTGGTACTTCGTTATGGAAACCCCAAATACTATGAAGTATACTAACTAATTGTTTTTATAAATCAGCACCACGTTTTATTGCGTTAGCAGTACTTACATTATTTTGTTAAGGTTACTTATATAGATATTCTATAGAACTTATAGCCAGCACCGATCTTTGTTACAGCGTTTCGTATCGAGATTATTATTATTATCATTATTATTATCATTATTATGTTGTTTTTTTCTTCTTTCTTCAAATTTTCTTCCATTTCTCGCCGAGTGTTTTCCGCCGTACACCTAGGGCAAAGAAACTCGTTGTAGGCATTCCCAGTTTACACACGCAAATTCAGAGGTAAAACATGTATTTAAAAAAAAAAAAAATTCAAATTCATGAATGGATGTTGTTTTCACAGCGATAATGCTCTTCTCAGTACATGAGTCGTTCCACTTAGCACGATTTTTTGCACTTCCTGTAGGGATGGTAAGCCTGGTATCATTTTCAAATAAGTTTCAGTACCTTTTTTTATCATTCCTAGA
>NC_068988.1:68707877-68709268 GCF_001194135.2 Octopus bimaculoides | reverse complement strand
TGTAGGAGTTTGCGGTGTGTTTCTCTTGGGTTGGCCTACTTAATGCAAAGTAATAAGCGTATATTACTTCTTTATATTCTTCCCGGTTCCATTTAGTTCTTTTACATTTTTGATTTTGTGGTCGCTGTGGTGGTGAACTTCGGGGGCTTAATTTGGGACAAATCCCGTCCAAGTGACCTTCCAGGTTCGTATTCGGGGAAGATATTCTGCCATTTGAAAATTTTTCGTCGTCAGGCTGATAGATTCCTGAGAGGCGCGCTTCCATTATAACCCTTGGACAAGCGATTTGGTGTACTGTTTGAATTTTTTTTTTAAGTAAAGTTAAATTATAATTAAATTTTCATAAAAAAAAAATTTATATATTTTTTTAACCACTAATCTTCATACAGGGGCCGCGGTTATCATCATTAGCAGCAGCAGCAGCACCACCACCACCACCAGTAGTAGTTGTAGTTGCAGCAGCAACATCACCATCAGCAGCAGCAGTGGCAGTGGTAATAGTAGTAGTAGTGGTAACAGCAACAGCAGCAGTAACAGTAGCAGTAGTAAGCAGCAGCAGCGCAGTAGTGGTAGTAGCAGAAGTAGAGTAGCAGCAGTGGTAGTGGCGGCAGTAGCAGCAGCAGTAGAAGTAGCAGTAATAGCAGCAACAGTAGTCGCAGCAGTAGTAGTAGTAGTAAGTGCGGCTCATGTATTTTTTTTTCTTTTTTGAGTGGGATGGGATGGGATCGGTCAAAAAGAGTTCAAATGTCTACTACTACTAGCAGCGAGCAACAGCAACAGTAACCTTGACCTTAAGAAAAATTAAGGAAGGGCCGACTTACTCTGTTCTGTATTATTTGTGAATAGAGAAGTTGTGTTCGACCAGAGAGAATTTATTATTATTATTCCACGTGCATTTCTGTTATTGCATATTTCAGCTAGTTAGGGAGAAAATAAAGGTAATATTGTAGAAATTAAAGTTGACTTTTCTAGAGATGTTCTTTTGTATGTCCAGTTAGAGAAAACAGTTGTGTTTTTGCAAAAAAAAAAAAAAAAAGATGCTTACATTTCTGAATACTCGGGGAGAAAGGAAAGAAAAGACAAGAGTCAAATTTTCACAGAAAGTTTTAAGATTCACCGAAGATGGTCATTTGTATGTCCACACAGAGAAAACTAATGTTTTTAGAATAAAAAAATGTATGTTTACTTTTTCGGATACTCAAGGAGAGACGAAAGGATGAGTATTCACAACAGTTGTGGATATCAAAGTTTGTGTGTTTGAAAACTGTAGATATGTAAATTTCTTGGTCCAGATGGACTATATCTAATCTGAACCTTTCCCTCCTTATTTTTTTTTTTTACGGAATCCCACGTTTTAGGCTATGGAGATTCCGATTCTGAAAAAAAATTTT
>NC_068988.1:68706073-68707833 GCF_001194135.2 Octopus bimaculoides | reverse complement strand
CCCCCCCCCCGGTTTCCACAGGGTAAACTTAACCCTAACTCAAACCCTAACCCTAACCCTGACCCTAACCATGACCCTAACCCTAACCCTAACCCTAACCCTAAACCTAACCCTAACACTAGTTTTGTGAGATTTGGCTGTTATTTCTAGAATGGTGGTGGTGGTGGGAATTGAAATTTTTCAAACAATTTTTTTTCAGAATCGGAATCTCCATAGCCTAAAACGTGGGATTCCGTAAAAAAAATAAATAAATAAGGGGGGGGAAAGGTTCAGATTACATATAGTCCGTCTCCGCCAATTTCTTAACTTATTTTGAAGGGAATTTTAAATACTCACAGGATATTGTATATATTCCAGTCTTTGAGAGTTATTCTTTGTTTTTTTGTTCGCCGTTGTCCATCTGGGTCATAGTGTTTCTATGGCTTTCAGCTACTGAATGGTCAGAGCAGCGAGGAACACGTCCAGCCGCTGTCAAGGCTGGCGCTTATTTATCTATTTATTTATTATATCATTCTCCGTTTTCTTCCTCTGTTTAGACGAACTTTCCTACCTTTTCGGACAAAGCCTTTTGTAACCTTCGTCCTGTCTTTGTCCTTGTATGTTTTTAATTGATATTAGCCGTCGTGGCCAATAAAACGAATTAATTATTATTATTATTATTATTATTATTATTATTTGTTTGTGTGTGTATATATAAATATATGTGTGTGTATATTGACAAATAGATTGGAAATCGTATGTGTGTGTATACATATGTATGTAAGTATTTATTGATAAATACTTCGGAAATCAGACATGTAGATATTATGCATGTGTGGGCTTTTACGTTTGCAATTAAAGAGCAAATTATCAATATCACTTTGTAAAGTTCTCATTAAGAAGGAAGTACTAAACCGATTATTCGCTCTAAAATCATTTATGTTTGAAATTTATTCTGATTAGCGTGCTTATAAATCATACTTTTCCCATGCTAGATTATTTGCAAAATTTTGTAATTCAATTGCTCCTCGAGTCTGCATTTCTACAAATGTGTGGGTGGGGTATGTTACTGCTCATGCTACAGGAAAATAAACTCTATAGTTGGCTTTCTCTGCCTAGAGTAAAGTAGTTGTTCGATGAATAATATATGATTAAACTTTAGCTTTAATATTATAGGTTATTACTCGGTGTGTTTTTGAATATTGCCCTATAGCGGGATGAGTAGAGAACATACTTACCCTATAATATCGGTATATGAATATTAACTTTTCTAATAAATTCCGTCTACAATGTACATCTAACTTAGAGACATCTGAAAGTGCGTTCACTACCAGCTTTCTACTACACAGCTGCATATAAATATACGTATATACATATATAAGCGCAGGAGTGGTTGTGTGGTAAGTAGCTTGCTTACTAACCACATTGTTCCGAGTTCAGTCTTACTGCGTGGCTCCTTAGGCAAGTGTCTTCTATTATAGCCTCGGGCCGACCAAAGCCTTGTGAGTGGATTTGCCAGACGGAAACTGAAAGAAGCCCGTCGTGTATATGTATATGTTTGTGAGTCTGTGTATGTCCTCCTACCATCGCTTGACAACCGATGCTGGTATGTTTAGGTCCTTGTAACTTAGCGGCTCGGCAAATGAGTCCGATACAATAAGTACTAGGCTTACAAAGAATAAGTCCTGGAGTCGATTTCTTCGACTAATGGTGGTGCTCCAGCATGGCCGCAGTCAACTAACCGAAGCAAATTAAAGAATAAAAGAAAATGTGTGTGTGTG
>NC_068988.1:68705078-68705874 GCF_001194135.2 Octopus bimaculoides | reverse complement strand
ATATATATATATATATATATATATATATATATATATACATATAAAATACCAAAGAATATAAATTCTTGATTTATTGTGTCACAATTACCAATTGGCAATGAAACCCAACTCCATTTGAGGAGGGGATATTAACTGAAACTCAAGAATTCTTCATATTTGACACGCCATTAAATAAACCAACAATCTTGTCTGGCGATAAGAAGGCATTCCAATACACATGTTTCTGCCTCTATAGGTATATTAAACTTGACAACTGTTCTAACTTATCTCTTATCGGTAGCCATGGAGCTTAGTCTTATAATAAAAAAAAGTGTAGACCACACTTATAGGATAAATAATTAGGATAGTTTAAACAAAACTGAGCAAAGAGAATCAACTCAGAGCGGCCAGTAGCTGAACAGCATAAATAAATATTATTCTATCATATACCATACAACGTATAGTCTTGATATATTGAAATTATCTCCTTCTCTTGGGATATATGTCTCAACTTTCAAAGGATGATTGAAACAAGTTCAATATGAGAAGAGAGGATAATATCAAGAAGCACGAATTTTTCCGAAGTACTTACGTATGTATTTAAGCTCGCATACAAACATGTGTGCACAGAGATGCGCACATATATAGGTACGGATACATGCTTCCACAATCATTGATTACAGCAATAAGTAACTTGCAAATATATGGAAACTATATCCTTGTGCAGAGCTTTAGCAAAGAACTCAACCAAGAAGAATAAATTCAAGTGTAGATATATTGTATACTTACACACACACACACACACACACACACACAC
>NC_068988.1:68700922-68705068 GCF_001194135.2 Octopus bimaculoides | reverse complement strand
CACACACACACACACACACACACATACACACACACAAATACATACACACGCACACACACACGTACAGCCAGATGTTTCTAAGAAGTCTTTGAGAATAACTCTGTGAAACTTCCAAAAAGGTGTTTGTTATATATCTCTTCTCAAGAAAAACCCATGTCATTGAGATCCATTTTCGGCAGTGCTAAGGTATTGCCGTGCTATTGTCAGTTTGGATTTGTCTTTTTATATCTACTTTGTTTCCAAAACTATTACTGCTTATGCAATATAATCTTGGGACATAGACATAAATGCGTCTTAACTATAGTATATGCTGCAACTTTCCATCGTATTTAAAATATATTTCAGTAATTACTTCAAGATTTGTATTGTCACTTCCAACCTGCAATATTACCGATATATATTCAGGGCTGAGTCATCTGATTCAAAGGATTCACTACAACTTACAAAATTTACCAATCATTTCCTTTATCTTCTAACATCTACTAGATCTTTTCTGTTTTTGCCACACATAAAAAAGAAAAAAGAAATGCATCGATTGTCGTAGTTTTGTAGCTGAAAGCATTTTTAGGTTAACTACTCATTCTTCTAAGGTATCTGCAACTTATTCTTGACTTCGAACTTTTACATGGACTGATCGTGTTAATTCTTCATAGAGTTTCTTAGTTCGGAAAGCTACGTATATGCTACAATTACTTACAACGTCCTTCAACTCAATTTCAGACCGTATTTGAATTCAGCCATTGGTGCCGATTCTTATCTTATCAGCTAGGTTAGCTGTGCCAAGTACATGTTAGTTGAAATGAAAATATAGTCGACATTAAGGATTTGAATTTAATACATAGATTTTGGCGGTCGACTGCAAACATTGATATCAGAACGAAAACTGACTCTATTAAATTTTCTACCTTTTCCCAGAAGATATTAACCAGATTATGGACAGGCCAAGTCGTGCATCATTCCCTATCTAAAAACGAAAATATAAAAAAGAATTAATGTATTTACGTTGAATTGTAGCCATTCACAAATAATAATTGATATATTAATTCGAGTTAAGTGTGTATGCCCGAAATTTTATCAGTTATCTGTTTTTCAGGATATTGGTTGAAAGGTAAGATAAAGGATAAGAAATAATGCTTTTACTAGGTGGTAGAAAATACAGTTTACTTATTTGCTAAAAATATATAAATATACATATAAGATGTAATCTATCTATCTTGGAATAAACATGAGTTGAAAAGCCTAAATCTAACGATCAAGAATGAGAGGAGTTGGAAAAGCTTGAGGACACACACGAACACACACACATATATTATGAGAAAGAGAGAGTGAGTGAGATGGAGAGAGAGAGTTCATTGTAGATTGTTTTCAAACAACGATGGCATGGTGAGTAAATCGATTAAGATATAATGGGTAAAAAAAAATACTGTGTTATATGCATATACTGAAGTATATAGACACAGATCAATAAACAATATTGTGTCAAAATATTCATTGTAATTGCGCATCGTTAGGTGCTGCTGCTAGTGTGAATAAGAGTTCAAATATGGCACGGGTTTTAGTACAGCTGCCATCATGTATAGGATTAAATAACAATCAGAACATGAATTTAGTGACTTGACAGATCAAGACAAAGACACAAGCCGGACTATGGTCGTCTATTGAAAAGTCATAAATGTTATAGTTATTGTTGATAACCATAAGGGCCAAGACAGGCCCTTCGCGTTGCCGCATTATCTTCTTCCTTCTTTTTAGGTGAGGGCTTTGAGATTGAGGGAAGGAGAGAGCAAACGATAGTAATAAACATATTTACTTCAACCATTTCAAATTCACGGCAACTTCAAGAAATCTAACGGAGGTCGTCATTAAAAAACATTTTCGGCTCTATTTATCTGCCAACAAGATGTTTATTTTTTTTAAACATATACTATATCTTCAGTGCCTTACACGTTTAAGGAGTTTCCATTCAATGAAATTAGGCTGGAAGCAAGAATGTAATGGCTAAGGAACATATTGATTGCAATTATATTCTGAGGACATCGGAGATGCCTTCTATGATTGAATTGTATTGATTTTCTTTCGAACTTTTGGAATAGCATTTTCAGTTGGAATATCTGATATGGTGAAAAGTGTTCTAATTGTCTTTGTTATTTCCTTCATATAACATATGTTCCACTTTAGTACTCGAGTGTAAATTTGCTTCGTTACAGTCTATGTGAGTGTGTGTTTCTTCGCGTGTATGTTATATGCACGTGCGATTGTGGGCATATGCTCACAATCAAGAACCTCAAAGAAAGACTCTCTGGAAAGTTAATTGTGTCATTAACCGATTGTATGTAGAAATTCCAAGCACAGCGTATTTCTGATAATAGGTGCAAATATAAACCTATAACATGGATTTAAGAGTCGTAAGTTTAAAATGAGTTCCCTATAGATATTTCTTCCCCCGAAATTTGATTTCTGTTCAATGGAACATTTGCCTACATTGGTTTGTCATATTTATGAGAAGACTCCACTAATAGTGTGAACGTATGCTGGTTCTAGTGTGCTTTTAGTAATGTCATCTGGTCGATTTCTTGTTCACAGAAATCTTTTTATCTATATACTTGCAAGTTGTTTGTTCTAAGAAAAATGCGAAACTACTACCAGAATGATTAGAGTTACGAGACATTTGTTGTTTCGAAACTTTGATCATTCTAGAAGTGTTTTCTCTTATAGATGAAACATCTTACAAGTTCTCCGAAAACTTTGATATACAAAATAGTACACTTTGCTTTCAAACACGTTGATCACATTTTGAATTGCAGTCATATTTCTGTCTCTTGACAAAGAATAGTTGTAAAACTAAACGCGCGCGCGCACACACACACACACATATGTGTATATAAAATTTTGATATACATAGTATCTACAGTAATACGTATATATACGGCAGAATATGCATCATTCGCAACTATGTATGACCTGATAGCGTATACGCCGCTTTCGTTGATGGTTTTGGTGATGATGAAGTCGTGAGCAGACATCCCCTCGTCCCTACAACACTTGATCAAGCAGAACACCGAGTATGTACCAACAAGTAGGAGAGATAGATGCACCAATGCTCACTTAGTGCTCACTTTCAGCTGAACAGGTTGGAAAAATATAAAATGAAGTGACTTGCTCAATAACATTACATGATACCTTGTTCAGGAATATTTTTTAGTGTTTGTGGTGCATTTGTGTATTACCGTAGAGCAATGGTTCCTTTTCAAAGACTCAACTGCCATTTTAAGGAAAGACTTTTCTAAGCTACTTAATGAATTCGGTACAATTGAACTGAGGAATGTGCCTAGTGCACCTGTTGTAACCTTAATAAATTTTCTCCTGTCATTCCCAGTATTTCTAGCTAAACTTTTCACGAATAAGTCGGTATTATGGAATACCGTGACAACTGCTAACTTGGGAACTTCATAAATTGAATTTGAAATGTGGACATTAAATTATGTAGATTTCTCTGATTGTTTTCATTCTTAAAGCTTTTTTCATTTGCTTTGTAACTAACTTTTCCAAATCTATGACAGAAGTCGAGTCCTCTCCAGAATACACACCTTGTAATGTTGCCTGAACGTCTAGTCAATACCAAAGCCATATTAATAATTCAGTAAGTGAATAACACCAATGATTCCATTTCTATAGATGTGTGCAGGAGTTCACGTTTAGAACTAGGTCCCTGGTACATCTATCATGCTGCTCCACATAGCTTCTGATTTCAATTTTTATTTACTTTGGTTCCTCATTTCAGGTCTACACGTTTTGATTGTTAGACATGACCAGAGTAAAATTCCCCTCGGAATAACTCTTAACTCCACTATGATGATCAATGTGAGAAACAGATGAAGTTCAATTCTCGAATAATTTCAAGAGCTCAGCTCAGGTATATAACTCATAAATTTATCTATGAAAGTGGCAGTTACACGGTAAAACAGATAATGTCATAGAAATTTTCACGTAGCAGTTCGGCAAAAGAGGCCTATAGAATAAGTACTAGGCTTACAAAGAATAAGTCCCGGGGTTGATTTGCTCGATTAAAGGCGGTGCTCCAGCATGGCCGCAGTCAAATGACTGAAACAAGTAAAAGAGTATATATATATATATATATATATATAT
>NC_068988.1:68694709-68700167 GCF_001194135.2 Octopus bimaculoides | reverse complement strand
TATATATATATATATATATATATATATATATATATATATATATATATATTATATACACACATAATAATCCATACATTTCACACACGTAGACGCACATATAGACATATTTTTATATAATTATGAATGTATACATATGTGTCTATATGCTTGAGTATACATGTAATATTAGGAATGAAAAAAACATTGTAATATAATGAATTTAACCACTGTAGAAAGAGCAACACATTTGAGAATAGTATTGTTCCAGAAATTTCTGCTAATGTAAACACTTTGGTACATTATAACATATTGATCTTTGACAGTTTAATGTGAATTACACATTTTTAAGTTTTCGACTTCATGTATTCAATTATAAATCGTATTTGTTTAATCTGTATGAAATTATTTTGCCAAACTGTAAGACTTATAAAACGGCCATTAATATCTATACAGTTTTTATTAAAATATACATTTCACTAAGATGATAACAAGAAAGTTGCAAGGATACCAGATACCTTTGGCTATGTACTTACAGATAAGTAATTCAGTACTCTACTTGATTCAATATAATACTGGAGCAAACTCACATGTATAACATAACAATATACTTGAGATTTTACAAAGATATAAAAAAATAGATACTACACTGGCCTGCTCAAGATGAGATAGTGTAAAAGAACTTCAGATAAAAGAAAGTAAAAAAAAATGACACCACTTTCATGTGCTTGCAATTTTGCTTTTATATATTTCGTCCTAAACTTCACTTTCAAATATATAAATAAAATAAATAATATGTTTTTGTGCAAAAATAACATTAAAATGTCTGACGTAATTTCATGTATGTATATTTTTATCTATTCATTTTGTGGTTTTTAAAGACATTTTAAGAGCTGTCTGGGAGCTTTTGATCTCTTCGTTCTTAAGTGCTAAAATTGTAGCATGATCATGTTTATGGAATATGTTTTTATGACTGTTAAAGTTTCAAATATTCACTACAAGAAATAAGTCGGAGTTAATTGTCTACAAAATATAGATAAAATGACAAAAAAAAGCAGCAAATGATTTAAAGTAAAATAGTGAAATGAATTATGTTACATATACAATAAATAAAAACATGGACAAAAATATATACGTGCACATAATTTTACTTACATTTATCTGGCATTTCATCATTACGATACAAAAGAGATTTTATATGTTTAAAAGCATTTAACGAAATAGCAATTTCTTTTCATTGCAACAGTTACATTTGCACGTAACATATAAACAGAAAATAATATTTTTATATAAAGATAAAATATATTCATATTTTATTTTTCAGGTAATTATTTCCTTTATGTAACAATTTATTTAAAAACAAATATATCATCTATATTTAATTATAAATTGTATGGCTACCGGTTCAGCAAAGTGATTTCAAACATTTAATAAAATCTGTTTTCACACTTTCCTGTTTACTTTATCTTTCTCATTATTTACTTACTCGTTTATATGAAAAATGAATGTTATTATGAATTCTAATACGAAATAAAAACGAGGAAACCTATTTAGAAATGAATTTATATCTGTAAAAGTTTTATTGAGATCAAAATATAATACTCTTCAATTGTGACGATTTTGTCATCAACATGCATAAAATGAAACCATAGCAGTTTTGATTAAAAATTCACGTCTTTAAGTTTATTTGAACCGTTATCTGTAAATATTCGGTCAAAATATACTGATCAGTGAAAAGATAAAATAGAGATAGGTAGTTTCACTAGCGATGAGGAAACAAGTTCTAACGAGAGAAAAGTATCATAAACAGGATCATAAAATTTATCTGTGCTTTGCATGAACAGCATATATCCACAGCGTCAACAAGTACTTCAATAAAATTGCAATAACTGAAGGGTATCCCTTTGATAATCCAAACCTCTTCGAACGCGAAGGAGTAAGATGAGTGAAAGAAGATAAAGCTACAGCCCTAAACATCTATTGGTTTCGTTGGAATATTACATATACTTCTGATGTAATTTGGAATTTGTGAGGATACGTTGAAATTTCATTGGAGGTATTTAAATACTGAAAATTAATTTCACAACTAAATATCCATTTTAATGGCTTGTAAGGACACAGTATTTCTTTATGTAACCATTATATACTTCGAAGAATATTAAACGCTTTTATAAGCCAATGTTATGTACTATTGTGTTAGCAGTGCTATTACATCACTTGTTAATGTTATCTCAACAGATTTTCTATAGAAATTATATCCAGTGCTCACTTTGTTACGACGTTTGGTATCCGAAGCACCAGATGTAAACAACAATGAAATCGAAAATGAAAAATGGGTAATGGGTATATACGCTACATTTCAGGAGTGTTTGCTCCTTCATCAGCACCCATCCCACCCATTAATCATCCACGAACTTATTGCTTAAATAGCCATTAAAATACAGCGATGTAACGTTATTGGATGTAGCAATTTTACATATAACGTTAAACTGCTACATTCAGTGGCTATGCGAAAGCAATGAGTTCGTGGATAATTAATGGGTTGGATGGGGAACTGATGAAGGGGCCCAAACTCTTGAAATATGTCATATACGCCAATTAATCATTTTCATCTGCGATCTCACTTTTGTTGTTTGCATCAGGCGTCTCGAATACAAAACATCATAACAATCAGTGTTAGCTATAATTTCTATAGAAAGTCTTGAGAGATAACCTTAACAAGTAAATATTCACTTCGTTTACAATTCTTTAGTTTTCTTTGTAGTGTTTGTAGATACCATGAGACTTAGTATGAACAAAAGGAAGTTGGGTGTATTGTAAGATTGCATTGGGGTAGCTATTTTTAAACATATTTGTATTGTTGTTATTATTAGTTGTTAATTCGACCTCGAGTATGACGCCAAGGGCTTTCTTCCTGAACATCTTTCCTTGCACAATTTCGTAAATGATTCATCATACCTGCTTTCAACTTCATCACTTTAATACACATGTTACACTACAATCCATGTTACTGGGGATTTTTCACCTGCTTCATATCATCATGCCTTCTCATGTAACTCTTGAAGCCAACAAGAAAAAAAAAAGATTCTTCTACATATTTCGCAGCTTTTGAGATTGTTTCTTGCTTCCCCATCCGACTTGTTCTTTTGTATGATGAATGCTGAATTCTTTCTCTCTCAAAAAATACTACACTATCAAAGATTGTTTTCCCCCACTTAGCTCTATTAGCAGCTAAATCTCTCCAGTTCTCAATAGAAATAGTACAAGTTAATCCTAAGATCTTTGTACCGCTGTTTGGGTTTTGAGGTTTTTCTCTTACCTTGTTTCAATTCTTCATAAAACAGCTGGTTTGGAATCTTAGTATTATTCATACGAACAAGATGACCACTCTATCTTAAAAAAACCCGATCAATGCTGACCATTCGAGCTTTCTCTAGAATTTTGGAATATGGAGTATGGCTCACTTCACATTACACTTCACATATGCCCGTATGTCTCAAACAGCGTTGATGAAATGTAGTGGTTGTAGATTATCCGAGTTTCACAACCACACAATAAAGCTGAGGGCACAGAAGTTCATTGTGTTTAGTCTGATCCCGAGTTATGACCAAAGCTTGCTTTCTTGATTTCCAAAACCTATAGAAGCCTTCTCCATTCAGTATAAAATCTCATACAAATCTTTATCATCTGACAGCACACTTTCCAGATAATAAAAAATACTTTCAGTTTTTATCTCCTTGTAATATCTAGTTTAGGTGTGACCACCGACATAACGTCTGTTTTCTTCAAATTTATTTCTAAACCAAAATCAATTCATGATGCATTAAAAACTGTAAAGAGGTCGTGCAGTTCTTGTTGTCTGTGGAATACTTAATCACAATCACCAGCTTATAATAGTTCCCGAACAAAAGATTCAGTCATATTACCATCTGCAGTAAAATATCCTGATTTTGGACAGACTTCATGTGATTCTAAATCAGATGTAGATTCTCTTTGTATTAGAACACAGGAAAAAGGGTTCAGATAAATTGCCATTAAAACATCTAGCCTTCATGTCGTCATGCAAAGTTTGAATCGGGTCTATCACTTTGCTAGGAGAAACTGTACTTCTTTAGCGCATTCCATAGCTTTTGATCTGTTGATTGTGTCACATGCTTTGGTGTGATCGAAAAAGCATTGATACAAGTCACGTTTCCGCTCACTATTTGTATTCTGAATTTAACATGCAGAAAATATCATGTTGTTAATTCTTCTTTGGGCTCTAAATTCACATTGAATTCCTGGAAGAATGTCATTTGCAACTATGGAAATCAGTCTGTTCAGCAGAACTCTTACGAAAACTTTGCCCACTATAGAGAACACCAAGATGCATTGAAAATTTCAGCACACAAATTTTTCGGCCTTTTAAATAGAGATACCAGAATTACATCTCTCCTGTTTTGAGGTACATGGAAAATAACTATGTACAGCTTACTTTCAACTTCCCTTCCTCACATTTCAGTACCTCTGCATATATCCATTCTTGCTAGATGATTTCCCGTTGTACCTTTGAACTCTGGCTTTCTCGAATTGGGGTTTCATTTAAACATACTTTGAATGACAGCCGTTCAATATCGTCTAATACAGATTCAGCACATTGTTATCCTGTTCAATAGCACATTATAGTGTTCCCTCTATCTAGCCTGTATTTCATTTGGTTGCTTCAAGATCTTATTTCCATCCTTGGGCTGAACAAGAGCAAAAAAATAATGTTTTAGGTCATAGACTTCATGTAGAAATTGATACATTGTCTTCGAATTTGTAGCAGGTGATATATTTTGAAGGGCTGAGCTTTCTCTTCCTATCAGATACTCTAGATGCTACTCAAATGCATTTGACTTCACCATTCATCATTCCTAATGTCTTTTCTTTATCACTAGAAGATAAATTTGGAAGAAGTATCAAATTTTGTGGTTGTTGTTTTTCCTGCAGGGTTACGAATCTTCTCATTATTGGTGATTACAATCTCAAATGCCTAGTGTTTCCTCGGCTGTCCTGCATATCTTTGCCTTGAAATTGTCATCTGGTTTAAATGATTGTCAATGACTGATATCAACAAATTTTGAGTTTCTTTTGACTGGAGTTTTCCCACATTTAGATTTTGCTTGAAATTGCTTTGCGGTAAAACTTAGAATGTATCTTGAGTCTAAATTTGGTCTGCACTAATCGCTGATCAGCACCTCTCAACACTTTCACTGTTTTCATATCACGGAGCTCAAGCTTTCTAATGATAATAAATTTAGTCATATTATATTGCATTGAACATGAGTGCATCCATGTTTGTTTGTACATGCTTTTTTGAAGAACATGTTTCCAATAGCCAGGTTAGATTCATTGCATAACTGTAACTTCAGGATATTGCTGTTGGTGTTATCTCTCTCTCTCTCTCTCTCTCTCTCTTTCTCTCTCTCTGTATATATATATATATACATACATACATACA
>NC_068988.1:68693626-68694667 GCF_001194135.2 Octopus bimaculoides | reverse complement strand
ATATATATATATATATGTTTTGCTAACTCTGTGTAACCTTTGTTTCAGAAAATAACAATAACAGGCCACCATCTTACTTAAGAAATGAAAAGGCATGGTGTTATTGTGGTTATAAAGGCTGATCATAGCAATTTAGAAATATTTCGATTTTTAAAAAATGTCAAATCTTTCGTCTACAAAGTTTGTAAGGAGCTAGAGACTGAAGACGGAAACATATCACCAACATCAAAACATAAAAAAAGCATTCTAAACACCCTGAAATCATCGGAACACTTGAACCTCTCTAGCAAGTTCAACAGACCATTGATTACAATTCCATAAAATCCATGAGATCAATATCAAAAGATCTCCATGTGTGAGAAGGAACAGTCAGAAATGCTGTCCACAAAGACACCAGCTATGCATTTTATATCATGAGGAAATGTCAATTTGTCAAGAAAATCAAACGAAAATCACTACATCAGATCTAAAAGGCTTTTAAACAAACTGAAAAATCCAGCAGAAGATTTGATCTGATTTTTCTGAAAGGAGAAAAACTTCCACCAAGATCAAAAGTTAACAAAAGAAATGACAGATGGTTATGTGCCGACCCTTCTGAAGTTTCAAGTGTTATGCATACAAAATTTCCTGCCACTGTCATGGTTTTAGGGGTTGTCAGCAATGAAGGACATGTGATGCATCCTTACTTCTTTCCACAAGGCCTTAGAGTTAACTCTGCCGCCTACATCGAGGTCCTGGAAATAATTGTTAAGCCCTGTATGCAGTGGAAGGCCATATGTGTTTCAGTAAGACTCTGCACTATCACACATGGCTCTAGTAACACAGGAACAGATGGTTGAAAATTTTCATGATCACATTAATCCCTATCATTTGGTCTCTTAATTCCCCTGATCTCAATCCATTGGACTATTACATGTGTAGCGTTGTTGAGAGAGAGGTCAATTAACACACCCATAACACCAAAGATTCTTTGAAAGCTGCCATAGTCAGAGTAATATCCAAAATGAACCAGGACCACCTGATTCGAGCATGAAGGTGAAT
>NC_068988.1:68690716-68693293 GCF_001194135.2 Octopus bimaculoides | reverse complement strand
ATATATATCTCAGGGAAAGAGAATAATGAAGGAATATGATATGCACAATTTCCATTTAAGCACAAGGAGCTAAGAGGATCACGAGGCAAATTTCTTTCCCTTAACACAAATACATACACACACGCCGTAAAGTCATAAATACACCTCATGAAAGATTGAAAGATAAGTATTGATGAGAAAGAGCAAAAGATACCCCACGAGTTAACTGAAAGAAAGCACCAATAAAATGTTAGCAATTAATATTCATAACGTATCATAACCATAAGGTATCAACATTTGATGAAGTTTAAATCCTGTGTGCTTCCGTTAAGACTTTTATTATCGAGGGTTGATAGGATATTAGCTAATAACTAAATCAGCCACTTCATCCCCACTAAGTGGAGATATGTCTCTGCATATTTTAAGTTTTCGTGAATGATATTTAAAATTTAGTACAATATGAATACATACTATCTTCATGTTCATTGCCAACCTCCGTTTCTTCAGTTGTCTGTCAGCATCTAGTATGCCATTTCGTTCGTCTTCTTATTTTCACTCAAAACGTGTGTAGTCTAACTGTATTCGAGAGAAATATATAATCTTAGAAATTGATGATGCCATTTAATTTCTTTTATTCTTCAATCCATTAAGTTGTTGCATGAACTTTCAGTGCTACTCCAGACAATGTGTACGTGAATATTGAAGTGTGTCATTCGAGATAAACGCTAATTAAATTCAAATTTTGATTCTCTACATGTTCTACTGACCTCTGCTGTCAGAATGTATACTTACTGTATCATGTTTGAGTACCTACATTCAGTCTTATCAGAGTTATATTTTTATGGGGATAAGTCTCGACCACTGTGTAAGTGATAGTGAGTACATTGAGATTTGACTCCACTTGTCATATTTCTGAATATAGTTCTTACTAAGGATGTACCTTCTCAACTGTATCTTTCAAGGCGGTAAATGTCATGTTGGCATGCTCATTTTCATAGCCGTTTTCCAATGAAAGGCGAAGAGATGCTCATATATTGCAGAGTATTTGGATGTACATAATAAATATTGCACTCAATTCAAGGTGTTAGCTAGAATAGATTCCCAGCATATGATCATCTATTTTGTAATAGCTGTATTAAAATCACTGATTGCTCTCAAAACCGCTCCCGAGAGCAAGAACTGTGCTTTGATTAGAACTCTTATTCGTTCAAGGAATGTTCCTTTTTTCAAATAAGTGAACAGATCTCTGATGACGATTGTTTATTTGTAAGTACAGTCATTCCTATTAGTGAAATGAAACGCGAAGTGTCATGACGCAATTTGTTATGGATGATTAATAACCGAGAATAAACAATGAATTTATACTATCGTTACTCATTGTGATAAAAGAGTTATGAAAATATTTTAAGAATTGTTATATTTTTGTCAGGTTTTCTTTGCTATTTCCACATATGATTATATCACTAATATGTGCCTTTCAGCTTAACACGAATAAAATTTTCCAATTCGTTGGAAACAATATTATTTGCAATACCGAAATTAAGATGATTAACTGAACCAATCAAGTGTACACTACGTTAGTCGTTAGTTGTTTGTAATTAGATATTTTGGTTTAATAAATTGTCCAAGTTGGGTAGCGAGTAAGTGTCTAAGCGAGTGACAATCGTAATACTTTCGGAATAGTCAACTGCTAACCACTTTGAGTTGTTGCAGTAGTAGTGATTCGAATCCTGACCGCTAGATACTCGGTTAGACACTGCAAATGAACCACGCCAATTTCACGTGGTTCATCTATAAATCGACTAATCAGCGTGAAGCTGTAGTGTGCCATGGTTTATTTTTCCAGTGTTCTAGAATTTAACCTCCTCTTCCCTATAAAAAACCGTTTTCTGCGTAACACAGGGCACGGACAATCCATAGACACTGACGTCACAGAACCTTTCGGACATTAACGCAAATGACGCCGGGTGTTTTTTCTGTTTTCTTTCTTTGAACTGACAAAGCTTCCTACTATATTTAGCCACAAGTTGGACTTCGCAATAATTCAACCTTCAGAACGATATTTGTTTGATACATTTAGCATACAGAGTTGGTCACATAGAAGAAATTTTCCGCATTAGTTTGCTTATAGAATACTAAAATAGATAGTACCAGCCATGAAGATATAATATTAAAACACATGAACAACATATAGAAGATAAAAATATATTTCACTGAAATTTCTGAAGTAAAATATAGATATTTGCCAATATTGTATTGAAATGAATTTAAACGTTTGATATGGAGATTAAGTGTAAATATATATGTCAATATGAACAGTATAGACGGAATAAATATAAAAGGGATGTTTGTTTACTGCTATTGTTGACAGGATTATTGTAGGAAATCAAGCATAAATATAATTTAGTAAGATTTATACATACCTACATACATACATACATACATACATACATACATACATACATACATATACATACACACATCCATGCATACGTATCTATCTATCTATCTATCTATCTATCTATCTATCTATCTATCTATCTATCTATCTATCTATCTATCTACCTATCTACTTATCTATCTATCTATCTATCTATC
>NC_068988.1:68685292-68690635 GCF_001194135.2 Octopus bimaculoides | reverse complement strand
TATATATATATATATATATATATATATATATATATATATATATATATATGTTCATTTATATATAAATATATGCGCGCCTATGTATATGTTTACATGTATACATATGTATGTGTGTATATACATATATGTAGTCACACATATGTGCTTATGCATATATGTATACATATATATGTGCAACTTGTTTTAGCCATTGATGTGTGGCCATACTGGAGTATCGACTGAAAGCGTTTAGTCAAACAAGTCAATTCCATTACTTATTATTTTCTAAAGCCTGGTAATTATTCTATTGTTTCCTTTTACCAAACTGTTAGTTACATGGGCAGAAACACCGGTTGTCAAGCGGTGATGGGATATAAACACCAAAACACACGCATACATAATACATACATGCATAAACACACATCCACCCACCACATATATATAATGCGGGTTTCTATCAGTTTCTACCAAGCTACCAAATCCATTCAAATGGCTTTACCCAAGCCGCCACACATTGGATCTGAACCAGGAATGATGTAGTTTGGAGGCAAAGTTTTCTATGTGTGTGTGTGTGTGTGTGTGTGTGTGTGTGCGCGCACGTGTGTGTGTGTGTATATTTGCTCATTTTGCTTCTACATAACATAGCCTTTTGTGATGAAGAAATGTAATGCCCTTGCCTTCAGATGTGTTTCTTCTCTTGGCGCTGGTTAATCTGATTTTGAAGAAAATAGTGTCTCCTGGCGCTTCTTGATTACGTTTACATCCACTTCCTGAAGCTTTCTCAGTATATTGGAATACACACGCGAGTATGATATACACTCACTTATATAAATATATATATTTGATTCCAGTGAGGCACAGGGCATAGATTAGGGTGTCTTGCCTATGATCATAAGGTCGCGGATTCGGTTCCTTTACTGAACGGTACGTTATGTCCTTAAGCATGGCAATATATTTCACATTGCTCTATTCCAAACTATTGAAACGAGTACCATCCGAGTGCTGGTGCTTCTGCCTCTCCCTTCGGCAGTCACATATTGGATGTTCCATGGAATAAAATTTTCAAGAGCCGACGGTAAGTTTGCTCTCGACAACATTGACACCTAAAACAATTCACGTAGTCATGGTAGCTGCTTTCAAGACATTACTAATACTGAGTATCAACCGTTGTATATGATTCTGAAGCGGTAACAGAACGAAGAATATAACTAACTGACCATAATTTATAACAACAATATCATTGGTAAGTACATTGAGAACGGCACTAATGGGGAAATCATTCAGGTGGAGTAGATAATGGGATAAATGTTATTGAACCCTGTAGGATGGTTTGAGCGTTAAGAACATTGGAGATACATAGAAGTGTAGACAAACGATTTAGAACACTGAAGAACAGTTGCCTGATGCACCATATCCGCACTGAGTGTGTGTAATTAACTAATTAATCTTGATAGGAAGTTATGATCCACAGTTGACGTTAAATAGTTGTTAATGCTATAAAGTGTACAGTGAAAGACGCTTCTGTTTAACGTCATTTCTGGCCATTTTCCATCCAATGTTTTTATTTTTATTCCAATGTTCGCTATGAATTGGTTTTACCTTTTCGGACACAAGGATGAAACAATCATATTGAAATATACTATCTAATATAGAAGCGTAATGTAAATTCCAATGACAGTACAGGTGTCAATGCCATATAATTAAACCAATGCATTCAGTACCCAACCACCTCTTACCTGCCAACTCCAACCTTTCATTCAAATGTACCTTTTATACATCCAGCGGAGTTAAATGTATTTCTCTTCACGCTTGGCAAATCTTCAACATTTAATAGCACTGCACCTCAACTATGTAGTCTCTTACAATCCGCTTTTTCAGATAACAGAGTCTCTGCTTAATTGCTGAACTTTCCAGAAATAGCTGTCACATCTTACTTAAATCACTTAAATATGTTAAAGTGATATATTAAAGAAGGAAACCTACGTACTCATAAAAGATGAGATGCTTCCGTTTGGATTATATTTGATCGTTATTCTGCTTGATAAAAGTTGAGCTAAGGTGAAACGCAATCACCGGTCTGTATTTCGCACAAGGTAGACAACATACACGTTGACAAAGAGTGAAAGGAAGGAATTACTCGATGAGAGAAATAACAACCAAATTTCTTGAAATCATAGCTACCGTTCTGAAAAATTAAAATGCACATTTGTAATTGTAGTTCTAGTTTCAAAGAAAGATAGGATTTCACTGCTTTTGATCACAATTCTGCTCAATGAAGAAAAACTATGGCTAAGAAAAACAACGACGTCAACATCGATATAAACAACAATAAGATCAGCGATCGCAGCAGCTTTCTGAACGTCTCCATCACAAGTTTTTTACTAATTCAGTGAAGCCACCTCTATTTCTGAGGGCTTTTACTCATGGCTATTGCTTTCCTACACATTTAAAATCCTGGTTTTCTTATCTGGCATCAAGATGTAGTACTAAATCTTTAGTATATCCAAACAGAGCATATTCTATTGGCGGTGATTGTGATAGGGAATGCACTCGAAAAATCCTTTCAAATTATTCACGAATCACATTACATTGAATTAAATAACTAAATCAGAAACTCAGCTTACCAGCAGATATTTAGCGTTTGTTTAGCCTTATCATTGCATAAGTCCTACCGAACGGAAAGTCATTAGGATAATTAATGAATCAACTAATGAAAATTCTTCATCTTGAAATACAAAAATAATATAATTTTATTTACTCGAAGTACCGATTTACTTTTTTCCGAACAATAGTTATTTGTTTTGATTCATATTAATTGCACACTATTAACATACAACAGACTAGTATTTCTTTAATGGAGCACCGCTTAGTTTCAAGAATATTATTTAAGGTTTTAGAAAATAAAAATCATTGACTGAGCATCCAGAAAACACAATTATGTGTAATTTTGTTATACATTTATTTACAGAAACACTTTGATACATATTTTTTAAACTTCCATGTGGAATGTGTCAATAATATTTTATCTGATACTGTAGTTGATAAGTCCAAAATTTTGTTTCTCAGTACAGTAGAAAACATACAAACATATTTAGTTGAAGTATTTTCACATATTATTGGGCATGCTAATATGAATTATTGATTGAATTATTTATGAATTCAGATTGCATATTTTATAAATCTGAGATATCCTCCTGGACGTCAACTGAATAAATAGAAAATGACAGTGGCTATTAACTCGTTCCTTTACTTACTACTGTATTCAGAGTAAGCTGATTTGCCTAAAGGTATTTACAATAGATTATTCGTTCAATCAGTATTATAGATATTACAAACTGCAACGTTCGGATACAATAAAACTTTAGTCTTAGTGGCCACTTTCTTTTCTACCAAAGCTGCGGTTGATTATATTTAGTATTGGTCACTACACTATCTTTCAACTGCTAGAATAATAGAAAATGTTACAGTTTTCACTCTTCATAGCTTAATCAGAGTCACAAGTTAGCGTTATCTTGGACATCTTATCCAAATAAATACATCATAATTACACTAAAGAGACCCAATTGTTTGGGTTACTTGTAATGTTAATACGTGCAATGGGTTAATGTGCAAGAACTGGAAAAAAGTTTCTCTGGCGAGTTATCATCTCGTTCCAATCTAAAAGTGGCACACACAACGATTTGGTTGACTTGAGGTGATGCTAAAAAACAGTGGCTCAAGATACCACGGAATGAGATCGGACTTTAAATTACATTGTTGCAAAATGAAAATTTTATTCACACGGACACTGAAACATCGCAAGAGTACTGCAACTCCCTTTATACAAACGTTTACTCGTGATGCTCTGCGTAAAGGTAAAGACAACCATACTGTGTAGTATAGTTTTAAAATATTTTTTAATATTTCTTCACAAAAGGCTCTTAGTTCTGCCGAATAGAAATATAGGTATATAACCCCATCGATAAGTATGAGATGTTTAAATTTATGAAAATCGAAAATTTGTAAGACCCCCAACTCCTGCTGTAAAGAAATAAAATACACATAAACCACATGTTATGCTAATTGGTAATCTGAATCGACGTTTGCAGTATGAAATAAGATCAGCACTATTTAGAGCAGCAAAGTGCATTTCCCCTTGATACATATAATTAGCTTTGTAAAGTGTTTCTTCGAAATGGAAGTGTCTTGTCATGGACACAATTGAAAAGTAAGACATTATATAAACGTTATCCACTGGGTTCTAAGTTAAATATATTTCTCAGTAGGCTGGATAAATGACTTCAGAAACTTACATTTGATATAATGGCAGCTTGCATGAAAGACAAAGTAGTAATAAGCTGTATTTAATAACTGCTTCCTAATCATTACCGAAATCCCCAATACCATCAGCACTATCACTACCGCCGTCAACCTCCCCCCCCACCATCATGATCATAAATGTTGTCGTCGTCATCATGATCATGATCATCATGATAATCATCACCCTGTTTTCGTCGGCGCTGTGATCATAAACATCATCATCATTCTCCTCATCAACATTATCATTATCATTGTCATTTCTCCTTGCTAACTTACTTTGCTATTGTGGACAACAAATTACTGTTCGTATTCAAACTGTGTTAAGGCGTTTTATTAGTTAACACCGGTGGAGTACGAGTAATTGATGATTGTTCTGGTATCGATATGTAATTTCAGTGGACGATTAATGTCGTGCTGTTGAATACTTGTAGCTACCCATACGTATATGCACACATATTCATAAATACATTATTTGAGTGATTCTGCGCACAGATGCTTATGTATCTAGCGCCTTTATAGGTCCCATGAGATTATGTATCAGCGCCAGGAAAGTTCCTCTTCATGGAGCGCTTAACTGTTGATCATGTATGCAACTCATACAATAATATTGTTGAATAGAAAGACAAAGTGCGTTATAGCTTTGCAGCAGTATCGTTGCGATATTTGGTATCAGAATTCAAAGAGCGAGAATCGAAATGGCAAGCCATTTTTATCCAACACTTTGCCAATACACAGTTCTATTATTTTTTTTATTGACTCCAAAAGGATAAAAGAAAGCAAAGTTGACCTTGGAATGACGTAAACCCAGAGCGCATACAGCCGGAGTCTAATAGCACAATTACGTCCATCACCGTTTGTATTCAAACCTCATTTGAATGATGCAACGGGCAGTTCTACAGATTATACAAACGTATTTGTGTGTGTCTGTATATACGCACACATATACATGCATAACTCCAACCACACAAGCATATCCACACACACATGCATATGCTCATATATCATTTGTATTATATATATATATACATACATACATACATACATACATACATATATATATATATA
>NC_068988.1:68684557-68685066 GCF_001194135.2 Octopus bimaculoides | reverse complement strand
ATTACTGTGTAGAAAATCGTTGCGTTACTTATTTGTATGACTAATGTTTATTTTTCGAAGTTGTTGTGAAGAAACATTAATTATGACTTGAATACTTCTGCTTTCATCAAGTGAAGAAAATGCTAAACAATAGTTCCCTCATATATTTGACTTTTCCTTATCAGAAAATGAGATGTCTTAACGAAGATCAAAATGAAAAACAAGTTTTAGTCTTCATAATATCACTTAAATAATTCTGTAGATTTCTAGCTTGAAATAGATAAATAAATAAATAAATAAATAAATAAATAAATATAAAATTCCGTAATAATTCTTTATTGTTGATATTTATCCCAGCCCTACGGATTTTAATAGGTACTGGTAGGTGTTTACCATATTAAAGTTCCTGATATAACTTATTTCGTTTACAGTAACTATACCGTACTTAAGACTAGTGATGTGATTGTTATATGTTGAAATATTTAATTCTTCAGCTAGACATATCGCCTGCTTCTAACAACGCAGCCAAC
>NC_068988.1:68678965-68683979 GCF_001194135.2 Octopus bimaculoides | reverse complement strand
TATATATATAAACGGAAAAAGAAAATATTTGCTTGATGCGACGGTGGTTATCAGTTATCATAAGAAATGTAATGAGTCTAAACTACATTGTTGCAAAGCGTAAGTTTTGAGCACATGGATACGCAAACAAACGTTCCTGCACTGAGTAGACTTGGCAAGAGTATTGCAAGTTTTTCTCTACTAAAGTTTACTTGTGATACTCTGTTCAAATGTAAAGACAAACACACTGTTTTGTGTAGTTTTAAAATATCCTTTGATATTTATTTCATAAAATACTCCTACTTCTAGCAAACAGAACAATTACTAATAATTCCATTTAAGAATGTGAAAGGAAAAACTCTAAAATATATACACAATAAAAATCGTGTGAATTTGATCTTTGGCAAGTGGGTGTTGTTGTTTGTAGTGGTGGGTTGGCGGGGCTTAAGCAACAGTGATTAACATTTACTGCAGTTTTGACTTTACAAATGTTCACTACCTTACAGAAACTATATCAGCTAAACAAATGACCTTCTCTAAATGCAGTAAAACCACTATAACATAATCTGAAGCCTATTTGAGAAAATTATCTTCGTTCTTTATGAGCACATAAAGACAAATTTAGATGAGGCAAAACCAGTAAGACATGACAAGGTAAATTTGTTTTTTCTTTTCTCCAGAATTACATTTGAAATAAAGATTCAAACACTTCAATATCCATCCTTAGATATCAAAGTATCAGAAATACAACAAAAATTTAAAATATCTAAAATGAAAGAAGATCATGAAAAAATGGCACATGATATGAAATGAACGAAGCTCGACTAAATCTAAAAATTCAACATAATTCTCTATAGCTTCTGCACATCTACTGGAGTGGCTCTCTTCGTGATATATTCACGCACCATGCAGTTGATGAGAAGAAGTTATTGAAATTAGTCTGTATTCATTTCGTCCCTCTTTAGAATTTATTCTTTGTAAATTTAAAATGATCAAATTAGACATTAGTGTGGGGTAAATAATTGACTTGGAATCCAACAGAGAAAACATGTTCTTTACTACTCTAAGCACAAGACCCGAATTTTGTAGGGAGGGGGCCAGTCGATTAGAACGATTCCAGTACGCAACTAGTACTTAATTTATCGATCCGGAAAGGATGACAGGCAAAGTCGACCTCGGTAGAATTGGAACTCATAACGTAAAGACAGACGAAAAACCGCTACGCATTTCGCCCGGCGTGCTAACGTCTCTGCCAGCTCGCCGCCTTTAGAGAGAAAAATATTGATTGTTAAACACTAAAATTTATCCAGACAGCAACGTCAATTACAACCGGATCAAGGTGGTGGAAAAAGTTTTTGAAAGAAAAAAAGTATTTATCATCTATGTTTCAAATTCTCTCAGATTCAACACCAACAACAACTATGCTAACTAACTTTTACTCCTGAAAATGATGCAACAGTACATAATGATGGTGCAATTCTAACAACGTAATGGTTTCTAACAGGTGGGAAGTAAATAATGATAAATCGGGAGTTACTCATTTTGCCTTAGTTACCAATTTCCCACCACCACCACCAAAACCAAAGTGCCAGCTCAGATCTAGTTTCAATATTATTAGACCTTTTCAACGAACCATTGTCTTACTTGTACTACTAGATCTAAGAATGACTGAATGAATATGAAGATTGTTAGAAGACAATCACTCATTAGATGATTTTGAAAATAACGGTATTGGAACATTGCCCAGAAGTACCGTCTGCTTCAAGTACATATAGTCAAGTGGAGTTAACGTACTTGATGTTCCTATGCGGATTTGGATATTTGGAGCATATCATTCATCAAATATTTATTGCAATTCAGTTAGTGAGGACATCCTACCGTGTTCACATGCACTGCTAGAAATAATAACGTCCTTTTTCCTAAATCACTCCATTGTGTTAAATTTAATACCGGAGGACACATTAAAAACAGAGCAGAGTAATGACAGGAATCCCTTAGATCTGACATCATGGTTTTTAATCATCAAAAATAATGATTTATAGCTTTCAAATTTCTCAGAGTTATATAAGTTTAAAATTTTGGCACAAGGCCAGCAATTCTAGGTTGTGGTTGGGAGCTGGTCGATTATGACGACTGCAGTGCTCAAAAGGTAACAATTTTATCGATCCAGAAAGAATGAGAGGTAAATCGACTTCGACGTAATTTGAAATCAGAACGTACAGAGCCGGAAATAATGCCGTTAAACATTTTGTCCGGTACGGTATTGATCCTGCCAGCTCGCCACCTTATCTCTCCCAGTGATATGAAATATTCTCCCTGAATCAATAAATAACTAGAAACACGTGAAAAGTACAGATAATTTCGAAAATGTTCCTATGAGATGAAAAGGACACAATTAGAACTGCTACACGCGGTTTTATTTTAGATAAACGTCTTGATTATCTGAATCCTAAATTTGAGTGAATTGATTGTTAACAATATTCTATAAATTTTTTCCATCTTTCATTTGTTCCGGTGATTAGACAATGGTCATGAAGAATTATTAGCCGAAGAATTATTAGCCTTGAAGAATTATTAGCCAAACAGATCGATCGTCTTCAGTACTTATTTATTTAGTCCTGGTACTTCTTCTACTTGCCAATCCACTAAATTACGGTGACGTAAATATATCAGCACCGGTTGTCAAATGATGATGGGACACATACGCGTATGGGGGGGGGAGATAGATAGATAGTTATTACCTATGGTATTTTATTATATGCTGGCCACTGATAAAAATCATAAAATTTTTAATGATGTTATCCTTAATTATGTTGTCTTCAAATTGACACAAAAGGAGGGAGGTTAATTCGCTGGGGTAAAGGTAACACACTTAGTCACGTTAACAAAGGGATGTGGGTTCGAGTCCCACGCTGATAGGAAAGCCTTCTTTTTTCTGTCCCGTTATTAGACTATACTCCGTTGTCGTTGCATGGTGATCGCCATAAGCTTTAAGCTTAATTAAAAATACCATTATTATTATTATTTACTGGATTGTAAAATACGGTACCGTATAACAAAACCATCGCACCGAAAGTATATATAGAAAGTTTGCTTACATAAAAAAATACCAACTAATACAGTTCCTAAATTTGATAGAAGGAGGGAGACTAATTCGCTGGTATAAAGGTAGCATACTTAGTCGCGTTAACAAGAGGTTGTGGGTTCGAGTCCCACGCGGATAGGAAAGCCTTCTTTCTTCTGTCGAGGGCTTCTATGCCCCTTTATTAGACTATTTTCCTTAGTCATTGCACGGTGATCGCCATAAGCTTTAAGCTTATATAAAAATACCATTATTATTATTATTTACAGGATTGTACAATACAGTACTGTATAACAAAACCATTCGCACCGAAAGCATATACATATATATATGACAGGCTTCTTTTAAGTTTCTGTCTACGAAATCCACAAAATTTTGGTCGGCCCGAGGCTAAAATAGAAGATACTTGCCGAAGATGCTACGCAGTGGGACTGAACGAAGAAACACGTGGTTGGAAAGCAAACTTATATAAGTTAGCTTTCTTCAAACTCTTTGGTTTTATTTGCATATTTATTTCACAACATGAATGCGCATGTGCATACTTACATAACTTAAAGGAAATATTGAGGCTAAAATAGAAGATACTTGCCGAAGATGCTACGCAGTGGGACTGAACCCAGAAACACGTGGTTGGAAAGCAAACTTATATAAGTTAGCTTTCTTCAAACTCTTTGGTTTTATTTGCATACTTATTTCATAACATGAATGCGCATGTGCATACTTACATAACTTAAAGGAAATATTGATAATTAAACTTTTGGTCAAAGAGTGATCGCATTTATCCAGTTACCTGTTAATGGCTTATTGCAACAATTGAGTTACGTATACACTACGTAGTTAAACTGCCACTATGTGCGCGCGCATGCGTGTGTGTACCTTCGGGTGGTATGGCTTGTGTGTATATGTGGTGGTACATCTGTTCTTTCTATTCAATCTCAAAATCAAAGCGCATCATCAATGAAAACATGAAGTAGAAAAATAATCAATAAACTGAAATTATCCACAAGAATATTTCGAAAGCATGCTCATCGCAAGCCCAATATATAGTCTATCTATTTGCCTGTCTGCTATCTATCTATCTATCTATCTATCTATCTATCTATCTATCTATCTATCTATCTATCTATCGATTGTCTGTCTCTCTCTAAGCCTCTCTATTTCTCTCTCTCTCTCTACATACATACATACATACATGCATACATACATGCATACATACATACATAGCCACTTATTTATTTATATCTAAAGTTATCTATATTATATTTTTTGAATGGATGAATATTTGTAAAAAAAAATCATCGTTTCAAAGTCTTGGAGATCGATAAATGGAAGCAACTGCTATTCTCCGCTCACTAAATGCGCACTGCTAGATAGCTTCCTACATACATACATACGTGAGTCCGTAAAGCACCACTTGTTATATACACGCACACGTATATATATATATATATATATATATATATATATATATATATATATATATATATATATATGTAATCTCTACATTCTCTTTATTTTCTCTCTTCTCCCTCTTTCTCTTTCTCTCTCACTCTCTCTTTCTGTGTGTGTACACAACACACGCTCATACATTTACACACGTGCGTTTCAACATTCATATTTGTGTTATGAGTTACCCGTCATAGATAAAAATAAAAGGTGAATAGAAGAATATATGTAACTAATGCTTTCCTAAGTGGCGTTATATAATGAAATATGTCATTTCACTCCTTACAAAGTTGGCATATGTCTTTTTTCAGTCACTTTGTCATCTTTTCTTCTTTTTTTTCTGTTATTTCCAACGTTGTATTTCCCACTTTTTACTGACAGGATGTCTTGGAGTCTTTTCAGCAGAAAGTATCCAGAAATATTGTGTAATACATCACATGTCTTCTCAATAATACATATATATGCACACACACACACACACACACACACACACACACACACACACAC
>NC_068988.1:68674943-68678240 GCF_001194135.2 Octopus bimaculoides | reverse complement strand
TATATATATATATATACATATATATATATGCATATATACATATATATATGTGTGTATATACATATAAATATGTATACGTACAGCCACACATACACGCACATACTCACACACATATATATGAACATAATTGTGCCTGCATATTGATATTGGTAAACAACAATGCACACATTGATATATACAAAAATTCAAAGTATCGTGGACTTCCTATGGTACATTTTAAAAAATGTGTGGCAGTTAAACCGACAACTTGTTGATGGCGCTCAAATATTAAAAAAAAAAGTTTACATTTGGATAGACGTTCAATTTAAATTGTGAGTTGTTTAGCTATGCAGTCTTTGTATTTGTACCGCACATACCAAAATTTTGCTACTCATTTTAATGTTTTAATGCATAAATCACTATTGTTTTTTTTTTATTCATCGGACGTGTTTGTCATTTTCCAAAGATGTGAATAGGTGGTAGATAAGCTAATGACGTCAAATATATATATTTTTTCACTCTGCGGTTATTTCTGAGAAATTATCGAAATGTGAATGGTCGGTCATAATTTATTTATACTGACGAATTTAAAAACTACATATACATTAGGCTATGTATATATATTAAGATTAAAAATCGTATCACAATACTAAATGGAAAGTACTAAGAAGTCTAAAAATCTAAAATACAGAAAGCTTACTCCAAGTTTATGGAAGAAGAATTCGCCTGAGTGACCATCTTCATGTGAGAAACAAGTGGTAACATTAAATATCTTCAAGTATACACCGCGGAAAGAATTAAGCGGAAAGAATTAAGATTGGATTATTTAAAATGATATTTCAACTCACAAATTTATATTAGAACTAAATTTCGAAATCTGAAGAAAATAAGTACATTGACAATTCTAACAGAAACGAAATTTGAGCAAAAATCTGGTGTAGAGCAAGATTTTGGGAAGAATTCTAGGGGTTATATAGCTGAAGATACTCTAGTAGTACTCTCTTCATAAACTTGATTCTAACTTGTAAATATTCCTCAAAAATGATACAGACTGGAATAAAATTATGAATTAAATTATGAATACAAAAGTTAAAAGACAGCTTGCGATGTTAAAGGCAGCTACTGCCCTTATTTACTATTTTCTTTGGATAAACTTTCTAATTGTTTCTCTGCAAGGTATTATTTGCACAGAGGGCAGATAAGAACCGACGTCTTGCGGTGGATTGACTTATAACGTAATATTAATCAGAAATAAAATACTGAAAAGTATGTAACTACACATGGATTACTTTTGCCGATCTTTCCTGTTTGTTCAGACACAACCGGTTCTCGACAGAAGCGCCTTGTATTTGAATATTGCGAGATTTGAGAAGGTCAGTGAATTGCATTTCATTCGAAGATAAAATATATAAGCAGGAACGATTCAAAACACATTTGAAAACCATCACCTGAGAAGAAACTAAAATATATAGTACAGTAGGCCATCTTCTGAAAACTGACTACTCTAAAATTGACCATAGGCATTTTAGGTCTTAGCGGGGCTCTGAATCTTTCTAATTCACTTGGGCTTTCATTTCTCAGATGTTTTGAGATTACTGATGTTGCATTTGTCAATCATCTGTGATCTAAGTATGCGTTCTCATCAGCAGTCAGTTCCTCCTCTCTTAAAATAATCAACAGCATTAAATCCAGTTTGTTAGACTTACTTTTTCATACTGCCATTATGTTCAGCTACACTGTAGAGGAAGCAGGCATCTCTTCAGAAAGGTCATCCAGTTAATAAATTGCCCTTTTCCGCTGTTTTTCTTTTGTAATGTCCTAGAAAACTTCTTTCAAACTCCCATATTTCTATTTGTCTATAGCCGCTGGCTTTTCTGGTTTGCTGGAGCAGACCTCTCGGTTTTTCGGTCGTCATCGACTTCAGGTGATTACGGATAAGACTAAGAATGAGGTAACTTTGTTTTCCTCTCCTATTTGTCTATTCTTGAAGCGTCGACCGATGGTGCTCTAGAAATCGTGACAGTGGCGGCCATAGTCATAACGTCTGATGCCTGTTGGTGTTCCACTATCTTTGTAACTTCTTCCTTTTATCTTTATTTCCTGGCATTCCTCAAGTATCCTTTACTGTCACATATATTAAATAGGTCGTCTGCACTACCCCATCAGTCTGGTACTCTTCCTCTCTGCTACCTCTATGGGGTAAAGCTACAGGTTAGGATGTGGTAGGGTCATCAGGAGTCGGAGGTTCGTGCAGACCTAACGTGATCGCATGTGGTTGCGGCTATGTTCATTCGACACTTTTTTGTTCTATAGCGTAAAGTTGATGAGAAACCAAGAGGAATATCCATAACATTATCATTGGCAAGAGCCTCCAGTAACACATCTTTTGATCAGCCCTCTCCTTTATTATTTTATTTAAAACTGTACTACGTGGTTATATTCCTTATCGTTCATGGATAAATCAAACCTATGTGGTCGGTTAGTTTCTCTTTTGTCTTTTTTGGACTTGATTCGAATAGTTGTTTATGACCCAAAAATATTTGTAGATATACTTCTATTGTTGGTATATTCATTGCTGTTTCGATTGTTTAGATTTTACCATTCGTTCAACATTTCTACACTATCATTTATATCTATTATTGCACAAGTCTGTTTTCTTGATTCAGTTTTTGTTTGTTCCTGGGTGAAGAGAGGTTGTTTACATAAATGTAACCAACAGTATTGCAACAAACACTTTCTACAATTACTGTGGTCACCATTTTGTAATGCATATGAATGTTGCAAATAACAGTTTTCCAATAATGTTAAACATTATTTAAATGCCTGAATAGAAGCATTTGGTCTTTCAAATTATTTTAAGAATTATAGTAGTTTAAAAAGACTTTTGTAAGGTAATCTTGATAAAATATATCTTGCACGTGGAACTCTCGGAAACATTACTGTTCATAGCGAACAATAAAAATATCCATGTGGATGGTGATGATGACAATGATAATAATAATGATAATAAATAATAACATTGTCCTGTTTAGTCTAGACATAATAACAAATGATTATTAAAAATATCCTAAAGTCAAGTGTTTTATTGATTACCACAATGTACGATTTCATTCTATCGTATTTATTCATCTATTTTAATCTTTAACGTTATGTATGAAAAAAAAAAAAAACAGAAATTCACCTTTGGATATTAAAGTAGATAAGTAAATTTGTGTTGCAGTATTTTAGCCTAAAATTTTGTGTTCTCTCATTTATCGATTCCACTGTTTATTTTACATATACACATAAGCACACACATTTATATGTATACATGCATAT
>NC_068988.1:68669880-68674475 GCF_001194135.2 Octopus bimaculoides | reverse complement strand
CATATATATATATATATATATATATATATATATATATATACATACAATGTAGTTTTAACATAATTCGTTTTATTTATTCAGTTTTGCCAAAATAAGTTAATAACCTTGTCTGCAATTATCTATCTAATAATGTAATGAAAGTGCTGCTTTTCCCTCATAAGTTGCTGCCTTTAGGGTAATATTGCCGCACTTTATTTTCAATAAAGAACCGTAGATTATTTGAAAACATCCATTTCTTTTGTTTAGAGAAATGAGTCAATATATTTAGCAGATCTTGGCCAAATACTTACGATAGCAATGCTTACCTACGGCACTTCTCCTCTGTAAACTTTATAGTTCCACTCTTCTACAGAACATATTACTCTCTGACAATAAGTAGCAATAAGTCTTGGTTGAGTGTTGCAAGTCGCTGGAGTTATTAAGATGTCAGCCTTCTAACGAAATGAGTCAACATTTCTTCACCCATTGCCGGTATAATACTAAATAACTACTACATACAATTCACTTGTAGATAATAAATCAACGTATTGTTGTTTAAGATAGTATACGGAACTGCAGCATACTGCGCAAGGTTTCAAGTATATCGTTAAAGTGAGAATCTTTTCATTTTATTTGAATTGATGGAGCGCTAATCATATTAAGCCTAATACGTTGGTTAGGTCAAAATAATTTTCAGTTTGAAATATTGGTAGAAGATCGATAAATAGATGGAAGAATTTAAAGAAAACACACTTAATTGGAGCAAGGGTTCATCAGAGGGTTTCAAGGATCCTAGAAGTAATAAGGTAAGATGCCAGATCATTGGCACAGTTTGTGTTGTAATAATTAGACCTTGCTCAACATATATAGAATTACGTAAATGTTCTTGATTATCAATCAGCTTAGTTGTGCGAGATCTAGTTTGTAATTTAGATATTCTCTCCTCCATGACCAGTATATTTTAAACCTATCTTCATTGGGTTTCCATTCTAAAGTCTTTAATTATATTCAATCTATTCCAGGAATTGGTGTTACCGTTTCTAATTATATCATGCCTAGAAAGTTTAGAGAATGTGAAAATGACGAATGCATGAGAAGTAGTCAAACGTCCGTATGTGTCTACAATTCAGTTTGATACAAACACATCGCTGTCAACAAACAAACATCATGTGCTGTTTCTTGTTACTGATTGTTTCTGTCATTTAACACTGAACTCTATTCCTATCCATTGTGCTGGCAGCAACTGAAGTTCCATAAACACAATAGGTTTCCTTTATTTAAATATTGACTGGTTAAGAATGACACGAATCTAGACTATATGAGTAGAGAAAACATGTGGAAATGTCTCTTACTTTAGGAAATTTGTATTGTGGCCGCTTGCACAAAATGCTTAGAAGAGGTCTTACCTGAAAATAAAATCCTTATATAAATGTTTACAGTAAGGAAAGATTATCTCCCTTCTCCTTGCTTGAATTTAGTAGGGTGATAAAGTAATGGAAAGAGAAATGAGGTTGTGTTATCAAGGCAATCAATACATGTGCCGTTTTAGTATTGATATATTCTGCTCTTATTTCTAAAGTAGACAATGATAGAACTACAGGAATTAAATACAAGACATGAGAATGTGATTCCCATGCAAAATGAACACCACACATGCTCTTTCTTCTAAGAAGAGACGGTGGTAATGACTTGGTAAACCAATGATTACTGCAATATTGTCTTTGAAAACCTATTGGGTGTTGTGAAGAAAGAATACTCACTGTGGCCCAAAATATCCAAACGTCACTGAAAATGTAAGAGAATTAAAGATCAGAAGGAAGGATGACAGGACAAATTGTATGAAAGAGTAAGAATTACATGACCAATTAATGCAACAAACAGAAGGTACTGGAAATAGAGAACGCTTCTCGTGTGAAACGGTCGAAACCTGAAACAAGAAATTGAACTTCTAATTATTAAATGTTCAGGAACAAAGTATTAGAACGAACTTAATAAAGAGAAAGACCGTGGCGGTGAAAAAAGGCCTTAGGGTAGTCGATTTTGAGATTCAAGTGGCAGCAAAATTACATGAACACAAGCCAGAAACTTTGGTGTGGAATGATAACTAAAGGATTTTCTGGGAACTCTGCATAAAGACTGACTATACTATAGATACTGTAGAGGATAAAACAAATATTTAAGAATATAAATTTTGCAATTCTATACAATGAAAGTGTGAATATCAAAGAAATCGAAAACAACTAAAAAAAAATTATCATGACCTAGAAAGAGAGATGAAGAAATTGTAGCAAACAAAGGGGATAATTGTTCCTGTGGCATTTGTTTCCCTTGGCACGAAACCCAGACTGTTGCTTAAGAGACTCAGGAATTTTGGAATCGAAACATTGTCAATCTTCAGGAAAGTGCAATTCTATATTTTGAAAAAATTCTAAGAATCATTCTTGAAACTTGAAGACATATGTTGTCACCAAACCTCAAGGAAACATCCTTGCTAACAACGACAACAATTATTATTATAATGATTATAATAATTGGAAAAGCGTAATCTAAATAAATATCAGTAAAATACTTAATGAAGTAAGTTCGAGAATATCAGTTCGTAGACTCTTTGACTAACAGTTACTGTTGCAACAAAGTTAGTGGAAATTCCAATCATTGATAGTATGGGTTGAATAAACATCTCAGACAGATTTGTATTGCAAACACCATACGTGAGTTTTATATAGCAATACGTATATCTTCTATATATCTTCTGTAGCTATTCAATACAAAAGCTATATCAATTTACGGAGATAATGGCTAAACGACAATGCATTTGCTTTCCGTTTGTATAACCAGATTTATTTGTACTTCAGAAGTGTAGTGGAGAATCAGAATAGTTGGTGAGAAAGTTACGGTAGTAATTGTTATATAAATATAAACATTCAGTACTTGTGACGATGACGTTTGAAATTAATTGTTTGATTTGCGACAGAAATATCAACTCCGCATTTATTGTGAAGTGTAGGAAGATTGATTGGAATCACATCGGAGTTATTAAATAAATATAAATATGTGAAATTATTTCTAGAAAATGCCATTTATAAACATTTAGATTACTGAAGAGGGGTGCAAAATGGAGAAATGCAATGAAATGCAATTACAGATGAACACCAGAACACGTCTTCTGGGATGAAATGCTGCCAGTAATACGGAATTAAAGCCCTTACTTGTGTATCACCACAAAAGCCAGAGGTTTTCAACGTTTATGCAAAGTGTACTTTACCTCCGATTTAGCATTCAAATAAGAGGTCAAAGACAGTCAACAGCATTTTCGGATTACACTCGTTGAAAAGTCTCTTTTCCACCCACCCTTGTCTTGCGGTATAAAATAACAGTGCTTGATATATTTCCGGCACGATGTATTACTTCTTTCAACACAATGACTTATCTGAGAACTTTCAAACAACTTATGAAAGCAGCCGACAGGATGAATGAACCTACAGTCAGTCTGGAAGAAGTTCAGCGTATTGGATGCTGTTGATAAAAACACAGTCATGGGATGAAGTGAAACTGTCATCATATTATGGTGCTTGGAAAGGTATATGTCAAGCCTGCATCTGTGACATTATGAGCATTCTACTAGCAGAAAGCCCGCATCAAACTGGGGAAAATATTGACATTCGTAAATGAGGTAGTGTTTGAAGAAGCCGTAGAAAATAACAAAGTTGAGTTCTTCGATTACCATATAGAAAGTTTATCGAGAAGATGAGGCTATTAGAATGAGAGCAAGCTGAAAATACAAATGAGAATGCGGAAATTCCTCCAACTCCCTTTTAAAATGATTGCAGAGAATATTACTAAAGTATTGGCACATATAGGGAAAGGTCTTTTTTTGGCTGGTAACAACCCTAAGTACGAGTGTAACAAAAATTCAGTGAACAGTTTACAATGACTTCCGTTCCCGCACTAAGTTGTAAATAATAAGAGATGGTGTTTTATAAATATTACCAATTTTTGATGTTATTCGTCCCATCAAGTAGATGTTGATGACGATAAACTATAAGATGGAGAAGAGTGTCTCTCACCCTCTCAGTAACTCTCATTCCATCACCATCCCCTTACGCATCCTTTGTGATATGATTCATATTTATTTCTTAATGTATTCCCCTTCAAATTTTTTTATATAACACATTCTTGGAAATTGATTTCGCACAGAAAGCCGATCATGTTGCTTGCTTAGCTTTTGTTCTTTCGTCCAAACTCATTCTCGCCTTATAATATAAAAATCAATGGAAAAACTAATTTTTCGTTACTGGATTTCATGTTACAGCTAGATTTTTCAGGAACCCATTACTTTTGTAACGCGAATGATCTCATTACATCATTTTGAAATCTTATTGTTTGTTTTCTCGCAGAAATATTATTACGTCAAATTCCTACTCGTTGTTCAGAGTAAAATATAGGTTTTATAATATTGAATCAAAATTCAAACTTGTATATCATATATGCTTTATATCTCGAACTTATTCTGAACTTTAGAATATCTACAAAAGACAGAAATATAAGACCGCAGTGGCTATAGAAAGCATCTATAATATAAATGCATAGGATATATATATATATATATATATATA
>NC_068988.1:68667039-68667741 GCF_001194135.2 Octopus bimaculoides | reverse complement strand
TCTCTCTCTCACACACACACACACACACACACACACACACACACACACACACACACACACACACACACACATATATATATATACATGGTATAAAGTATATATGATATGTATGCACACACACACATGCACATATTTATATGTATGTATATACATATATATGTGTGTGTGTGTGTGTGTGTGTGTGTGTGTGTGTGTCTCTGTATGTGTATACATATACATCCTTTAAGTTCTTTTACAAGAAACGTTTAAATATGCGTATCAAAGCTCCTATTCAATTACGCCGGCTACAGCCTAATGATACCCACTGCTGATACCAGGTTTTTGTGGTTATACCAAGCTGTCTGTCACCTTCCGCCCCACCCCACCAAATACACACAGAAAAACCCACATACCCCAATCAACCTTCTCATTTGTCAACATTGGTAAACAAAATTCAATTAAATATCCATTAATGCTATTTCGCCCGAAGAAATGAATGCATGAGAATGACCTACTCGATGTCGATGAATACTACGGACAGCACTGTTATCATCCTTTGAACGCGGACTATGATCTTAAGAAACATGTTATTTGTCGAAACGCGAATAGCGATCCCTTAAAGTATGTATAAATTCCATCCAAGGTTTATTATTGTTATTATTATACAAATACATACATACATACATGAATATATATATATATATATATATATATATATATATA
>NC_068988.1:68658173-68666502 GCF_001194135.2 Octopus bimaculoides | reverse complement strand
TATATATATATATATATATATATATATATATATATATATGCATACATACGCAAACAGACACACGCACACAAACATATAAGTATATATATATATGGAAGCATTTACGTGAGTTATTATCATTATGATCTTGCTGCACGTCATCCCCCTTTATCATTTTAAGATCTTACTTATAATATTTTGTTCATATCTATGTATTCCGTTCCTCTTTGACGTGTAGATACTGAATAATCATTGTAATTTAGTATTCGGTCATTCCTGGCCGAATATAGTACCATAAAATACTTCCTAGCCCGGCTAGGCTAGCCGTCATAAACTTTCTATTATTTTTAGGTTCTCGGGTGCTGTTATAGTTGATTTTATTATGAATTGTAATATTTATGTATTATATTAATAATACCCCTTTATTAAGTAAGGTATTTCATTCAAAATCTAAATTTTTAAATTAAAGTTTTCTGCGGAATATTTCGAACTATTATTTTTGAGTGTTAACAAACGTCAGGTTGTCATATCAGATAACCACTCTGGCCCGTCTTTGTTTATAACTAGGCAGAACAGTAACTTGACAGAACATGGAATGTAGTATGGATAGTTACTGGATAAAGGAGTGTTCACTTGTTTATTCAAGCATTCTGTGAAAGACTAGCTGTCAACTGCATCTCACAAAACCTTGACATCGACATCTTTAGATCCTTCTGGATTTCAGCCATCACTAATATATACGTTTTTCTGATTATTCGTGTTATTAGACTATCTGATATCCAGTTTGACAAATCTCTATTTACACGAACAATGAACACAGGACATTTGGAGAAATAGCTTAGCTGCCTGTAGAAACAGAAGTACAAAATCCTAAGAATATATCAAGTTATAACTATTTTATTACAATAGTTTGTGTGTTGCTTAAGTGATACGACTAGAATTAACGAGGTAGTTTAATCAAGGTTGGAAGTAATAAAATTGTTTTCCGTCAGAAGGGAAATATTAACAGTCCATAAAATAGTCGATACTTTCTTGGCACAAATTTCCGTTTTATGATTGTTTCAGAGACAACGTAAAGAATGGTAGACAACAGTAGTAATTCTAAAACATCTTACCTTCTTAAAAATACGTATTTGAATCATGATGTATTTTAAAACAAGTATAGAGAATAACGCGCGAAAAATTATTAAAATTTACCTCAATAAACCCTAAAATATAGCATAATATGGTTGCTATACATATTAAATGTACTATTATTGTTAGTAAGCGTGCATTTATTTCAAAATAGACAGAATGTTCTGTAGGTGTAGAGTTATATCTTTATATAATGTTATATCTTTATATGTTATATCTTTATATAATGGTAGATGGAATAAACTAATATTGTAGCTTAAATTGACTTTACCTCCTGTTTTCCTAGTAATTAATATAAGAAATTATTACTGTTATTTGATGAAAACTCTCAGCTTAGTTTACTGGGTATGACGGTAAATGTCAGCTGTCCACAGCCAGCAGACTTGATTACTGGTCGAAGAATTCTTGCAGATATTCTACCTTTACGTTATATTCCTCGTAATCCCAAACAAATCTAAGCACACGATGAGCCATGAATGTGGAATCATAGCATAAACCTTGCGATAGTCTATCCAGGCCCTTCCCAAATTTGTTCTCCTCCGTTTACAATCTTAAATAACCATTTTGTCTATCAATAATTTGTCTTTGGTACCTTTACATCTCCTACTACAACTTTTTTATTTTGTCGGTAAGATTTCGCTTTCTTCAAGAAATTTGTACAGTTCTTTTGCAATTCCTCCTGACAATAACTTCCACATTAATAGGAGGCGAGAATTTGACCTGTAATTGTCGGCAGCATCTTCTTTTGATGCATCCTTCAAACACAACACCGTTCGTGCTTTTGTCAACCAGCCCAGGATTTCTACTCCCTCGATCTATGCGTTAAATTGCACTGCGCTCAATTTCTGGTACCTATTGAACTTTTTTATCTAAAATTCCTGTTCACCATCAGATCCTGCTGCTTTTTATTTGCTTATATTTATACTCATATTTCTGATACTCTCTTCTGTGAAGTGGATAGTCTCTTGTTGGGGATAAGAAGCTGTTTACTTCAGGCTGCAGAGCCATTCATCTGCAGTAATATGTTGTTCTTACTTACTCTATATCTCACCCCAGAACTGTCGACTTTGATCAGCAAAATCTTTTTTGGTCGTTTCTAAACTATTGGTTTTACCGGTATTGTTTAATCCGTTATTTAAACCCAATTAGCTTTGTCAAGTATGCACAGCTTCAGTTCTTCAGTTACAACATTCAGACCTTTTGTATCTACTACATGCTTCTTGGGGTTTTCAAATTTGTTATCATTTTTTTTCCCATTCTTTTTTCTTTCTTTGACAAGTATTGACACTACACTGTTCAGGGACTTTATATCTCCTGTTATTCTTCTTTTCCACCAAGGTTCTTTATAGCCTCTTCTATCTGCCGATGTTCTGTTCTCAATAGTTCTCAGTCCCATCCTTTCTGCTACAATCCTACTTACAGCTGTGAGATTATTTGTTTGTGTGCTGTTCTTTGTTTCAATGTGTCGCAAAACATTATTGACTTTACTTGTCTCTTCATTTAGTCTCTATTGGTTAACCTTCTTAAAGTCGTACATACATTCTGTCTCTTCTGTATTTAATAAATTCCAAATCCTGTTTATTAGTAATTGGTCTTTTTTTTATTATTATTATTATTATTATTATTATTATTATTATTATTATTATTATTATTATTATTATTATTATTATTATTATTATTATTGCCTTTGCACAGCTTCAAACGCTGGAGATGCACTACAGTCTCAGTTGTTCACTACCAGTGAACTAAGGTAACAGCTCTTATTTTTCGGGCACCTTCCAAGTATTCGAGCGGTTCCAAGCAGTACTGTTTTCTGCAAGTGATCCACCCTTATTGCAGCCCCTATTTGTTCCACGTACTTCTCAAGATTTTGCTCACTGTTACCAGGGCTCCGACAATTATTGGTACTACTGCTACCTATTTCATCGACCACTACTACTTAACTTCTTAAACTAACCTGTCATATCTCTCAACTATTCTTTCTTCCTTTTCGCATACCTTGTTGTCAGCTGGGCATGCTATATATATGATCAAGCATAGTTTGTTTTCTTTCTCAATTAGGACTATGTCTGGTTTCCTATTCTCTATCTCATCGTCGCAGTGAATCATAAAATCTCATAGGATGTTTGCATTTCTATTTTTGACGATGACTTCCGGTTTGTGATCGTACCAAGTTTTTGCCCTGTCAAGTCCATACTTGTTGCAAAGTGTTCAATGGACAAGTCTGGCTATATTGTTGTGGCGCCTCTTAAATTACTTCTGAGCTAGTGGCGTACATTGGCTGGTAATATGACGTTTTGTCCACAGATTCTGCACTTATCCTTTTCTGTAATTGTCTACTATATTGTCTTCGATGTTTTTCAAGCACAGCACTGTCCTACCCAATGCCAACCACTATGGTGTTACTTGGTGTTACAGTAGCCTTGAACTCCATCTGGTCTCGGGGCTTTCCAGTGGCTCATTTGTTTGTTGATTTCTTTCACTTCACTAACTGAAATGACTAGTTCTGCCTGTTTCTGTTCTTGCAACCATTCAGCATCCTTCTTGTATTCCTTTTCTTTGCTCCAGATGTCACTTTCAGTGTTATCTGGTATCAACTTTTCATTTGTACCCTCTCGAATTTATTTCTTTTTAGAATCTCTTCTGATCTACTCTGAATAACCTATTCTGGTGGTAACCCTTCATTATTTGGTCGTATCTTACCATCTTTCTTTGCAGCAACGTGCTGTTTCAGTCCCTCCACTACTAATTTCAGGCCTTTGCTTTCAATATTATACTTCCTTTTCAGCAGCCTGTATTTTTGTTCGCTTTTAAGCTCTCCTTTCTCTTTTTCGTCTAACACAGAGATTTCCTCCGAGAGCATGTCTAACCCTGCCTAGATTCTTCTTCTCCACCATGGATATTTTCTTTTGTCACTCTCATTATGTTTCTTTTTCTTGACATCAACACCCACACTTTCTGCGACAACAATACTTGCTGCCTTGATCAAATTCTTTTTTTCTTTGATGTTGTCTGTTCTGATCTATTTAAGAATTTCATTGACATTTTTTCGTTTCTTGCTTCAATTTCCATCGATCAACCTTTTTAAGGTTGCAAACAATGTCGCTATTGTTCTCCTGTAGTCTTACCTTTATTCTGTCGTAGATTGCCTTCTGTTCATCTGCCATGTCGCTATTAGCTATATTGTCTTCTTTTAGATCATCTATATGTCTCTCATCAAGTAAACTACCACTGCTCGCTTCCTGTGCTATGAGATTACTCGTATTAGTAAGAACTGTATTTTCATTGCTATCTCTGCTGCTAATTTCCATGACCCGTCTTTTGATAGCTTCGAGCTTTACTTCAGTGACCCAACAATTTTTCCGTATTGCTCTAGCTTGATCACATAATTTTTGTTCCGTGAGTTGAAACAATCATTTTTCTCTCCAATGATCATATATACGTTGACGGTAACCCCTAATTTAGGCACCATTTTCATCTACCTGGTTATTCAGGTAGTAACACTCTATGACCACAGCATCAATTTGCTTGCTCAAGCTACGCCGTGTGTGGTGGTCCCTTTCTGGCTATCGACAGGCTGGAGCGGCACCAGAATCTCTGAGCCTATCGGGTGTAACACTGTCACCACCATTGGCTTCAGTTTCATTACCACCGTTATTCACAATATTTTATTTTTTCTTTGTCCCTAATATGAGGAAGCGATTATCAAGTTGTGCAACAACCAATGTTTTTTTTATATGACACCATCACTAGATGTATCATTAATCAGCCCATGAGGAGGCTCCACCCGTTTTCTTTCATTATTATTATTATTATTATTATTTTATGTTTGACTTTTGCTTTGCATTTGTACAAGTTGGATCCAAGTCTCACCTAGAGACATCAAGAGACAGCAAGTTAGAAGTTCATGTAGGTGTTATGCCTAGGGTACCATATATTTAGATTTGTACATAGTGTTGTTCTAGAGAATGTTTAAGAAACTATAAGAAAATTATGTGTTTGTTTTAAAATTTGAGATCACATAGACAATATTTTACGTAGGATATGGGCAGTTCCCATGAGCACTATCTTTTGAACTTCAGCCATTTTGGGGTTTCCTGGTATCTGAGCTAGATACCAGGAAATAATAATAATAATAATAATAATAATAATAATAATAATAATAATAATAATAATAATTATTATTATTATTATTATTATTATTATTTAATATTATTTAACTCCTCGGAGCTGTTGATTCCAGTCGTTACGGCTGTTTCTGTGAAAGCGGATAATACTCGGCTGTCAAAGGTATCACAGAATCTCTCTTTCACGATACTTAACATCCAAGTACCAACCTTAGAATCCTCGTTATCCCCGATAAAGTTTTCTTAGCATGTTCTGTCCTAATGTCAATTCCAATTTCTCCAACAAATTTCTCAAGCCTGGTCCGTAATGTTCCCTTTGCCCCTATCAGTGCTGGGTCAACAGATACTCTCTTCATTGCCCACATTCATGCGATTTCATCTTTTAGTACCTTGTACATTTTAATCTTTTCCAGCACTTTGTCACCCATTCGTGCATCCTGAGGTATGGCAATATCTATTATCTTGGTTTTCTTATTCCTTTTATCTTCTATATCTGGTCTCCAAGCATCACTCACTGAATTACTTTGGATTGTAAAGTTACATATATCTTATACTAGTTATTCTTAGTAACGCCTTCTGGTTTATGCTTGCACCATTTCTGTTCTTTCACAACCGTACTTCTCATACAATCTCCAGTGAAAAAACATAGCTAAGTTATCATGCTTCCACTTCTATTCCTTTTGGGCCAGTTTGGTATACTCAAAAGCGAAACAATATGTGAGATTGTTTCGATTTTACTGCTATACATTTTTCAGAGGGAAAAGTTATTGTTTCTATTTATTTTGAATTTGGTGCAATTACTTCTCAGAGTTTGTTCCTGGGCGCTGCATATTAGTACCTCAGTGCATCCTTTCAGATCACTTTTCATTAGCTATCTCCAGGTATTTGTCTAGTCTTCCCTTCCATTACTCTGAGGTGTAGTCATACTTCATTTTCACGACAATTTCATTTGCAGAGATGTTATCTTGAGGATGAATGACAATATGTCTTCTCAAATTCCAAGAATCCGTCTCGGGATTCTAGTAGTGTACAGGAGGGCACTTTTCTGCAAGTTGACAATATTTATCTAACTTTCAGTATTATTCAACCATTTTGATAGCTATTTGGTTATTGTACCAATTACCACAAGAACGACTTTCATTCCTGTGTCCTTCGTATTCCGCGTGTTCGTTCATAGCATCTGGCTCCTGTTTATATAATTTGTCTATCATTTCATTTCGACAAACATGATTAACAACGCAGTGCATTCTATCATCGACATTTATACTCTTTTCCCACTGATTTACAGAAATCTCTGAGAAGATGGTTAATACTATTTTTCAGTTTTCTATACCTGGTTCCTGGCTGTTTTATCAATCTTTATGAAAATTGTTTTAATGACTTGATTTGGGGCAGCTATAATTGGTGATTCAGGCTTCGCTTTAGGTTACCATTTCTTAACTTCAACATCCGTTTTCTCTTCCAGTATGCTCGACTCGCTGTATAAAAATGACCATAAAGTCCTGTCTCATAACAGTTATTTATCCTGCTGTTTTCCTTTCTATTATTGCAATCTTTCTCTGTTTCAGTGGCTTCTTTGATATTTCTAGTTGCAAATAATAATCTTTTCTCGCAATCATAATTTTTCAAACACGACATCGCAGCAGATATGGCGTTTTCTGCTTGTCAGTTAATGTAGCCAGTTGATATTGAAGTAGATGTGTGTTATGCACTGTAAGCAACTTCCAAGGTCTTCAATCCAATTTATGTCATTCTGTCTTTGTCCACTTGAAGAACAGTCTTTGTCAAACAGAGACATGGCTCACGTAATTATTACCTTCATATTATTTTTAGTTACTTTACTTCGAGTATCTTTCTCAACGTTCTCGTGCGCCGTTTAATGAATTTCCTTTTTATTGCCTTCATCCATTATTTTTATCATCATGCAGCATCCCTACGTTCTTTTATCTTTTAGAGATTCAAAGAATTTTTCTTTTCTTATCTTTAAAACCAGATTCAGTATTTCGACATGTTTTCATAATTAAAGCTGCAAAATATTCATCAGAAAATGCATACCAATATCCCGGCTAATATATTTACTGTCTGAAAAAGTATTCAATGTAGTTTGTGTGTGTGTGTGTGTGTGTGTGTGTGTGTGTGTGTGTGTGTGTGTGTGTGTGTGTGTGTAATTCAAGGTCAATCATCCATATATACAGGGTGCGGTGGATACATTTTCGTCTAAATTACGCAAAAATAACAATAACACTGATATCTCATTTTAACAAATATATATATATATACCAAAATTACATAAAAATACCATGAAATACTAAAGAGTAAATTTGTTCAATAAAATTACCATTGGCTTCAACCACGGTCTCCAGACGACTTCGGAGTCTCCTGCAACTCTTCTTAACGGTCTCCTTGTTTAAGTTTGTGAATGCTGCAATAATCAATGCCTTCAGTTCATCTTTGGTGTTACAGGAGATTTGTTGGACTCTCGCTCAAATGCACCCCACACATGATAGTCAAGCTGTTGCAGTCTTGGGGCTTAGGTGGCCAGACGTTAGGGGTGATGTGGTCATAGAAATTGACTGACAGCCATGACTGGGTTCTCCTGCTTGTGTGGCACGGTACAGAGTCCTGTTGCCAGACATAGGGTGTTCCATCAGCCACCCTCTTGACCTATGGCAGCACAACTTCCGCCAGACATTTGATGCAGGCCACCCTATTGAGTCTGATGCCGTGTGGGAATGCGAATGAAGGAATAACGTCGTCATCACCAGTGATCACTCCAAACACCATGATGTTGACTGGAGGTTTGATTTTTATCACTCTCCGTACATGTCCCCCAGATTGCACTGTCCTCAGATTGGCACTCAAACACTCTCAAATGTTCGTATTGGAACTTACAAACAGTTCAGGATGTCGTATCCAAATTTCTGGCAGAGCGAATTGCATGATGGTGGTGTTTTCTCACAGCGATGTCCAACTGACCCTACTATACTGTGTAGCCGATAAAATCAAAGATAATGCGCATGCGCGAAATTAAAAATACAAAATGGCAACAATTTACCCATCGCGCCCTGTGTATATATATATATATATAT
>NC_068988.1:68652907-68657422 GCF_001194135.2 Octopus bimaculoides | reverse complement strand
TTTCTGTTGCTATTCCATAATGTTGGCATAGCTTCCAGTGTATATAGGTCCCAGCTCTGTCGTGTCTGTGAATATATTCTTTCTTAGCCAGGACTGGGCAGCCAGAGATAATATGATTTATTGTTTCTTGTCGATCTCCACATATTCTACAGTTACTTGTTATATTTCTTTTTATTATGTGTTTTTGGTAATTTCTGGTGGGGAGGCTTTGGTCTTGTGCAGCAATTAAAAATCCTTCAGTCTCTGCTTTGAGTCCTGAGCTTCTCAGCCATTGCTGGGATTTTATTATTATTATTATTATTATTATGGACGTCGCACAGTATACAATACTGTGAAGTTGTTGATTAAAGAAATTGTGTCTTGCGTAGCGGGTAGGATGCTCCTAGCAGGGCTATTTTTTGACACTGTGTTGTGTTTGAGCATCCAGGTATAACTTCTACATTCTTGATGATATGATTTTTTTCATGCCCAATGCTCCAATTATTATTGGTACTTCAATTTCGAGATCTTTGTACTTCGACAATTTATCCACTTCATTTTGAAAATATTCTGGTCAGAAGGAACTGCAATATTTATCAGTAAGCAGGTATTTTCCCCCAATCCTTGACTACTATGTCTGGGCGATTAACTTCTATTTCTTTGTCGGTTTGAACCGGCATATCCTAGATGATTGTGGTCTGATTGTTGTTTTATACCTTTACTGGTTCATACTAATACCACCTGCTGTAAGTTTTGATGTTGTAATGATGGCATATTGCTTAATTTGTCGTGTCTGTATACACATTCAGACTTGGCAAGGACTAGGAAGCCCGGCATGATGTGGTCAGCTGTCTCATTTATCATCATCATCATCATCATCATCATTATTGTTGTTGTTTTTATACACCTTTTCTTGTTATAATACTAATAATTATTATTGTCACTAACTAAAACTTTTACTCGATATTGATACAATATTGAATGTAATATAAAGAAGATCGTAAAAATGCCTTTATTGATAGAATATTTAGTCCTAACAAATAGCACACATGCTCTTTTACATCCAGCCAATGTACACTGTTTATTTGGTTAGAGTTTATTTCTTCTTTGCAACATTATTTTTAAAATTACACTTGATTCTCTTCTTACCATTGCTCACCTAACAGAGAAATACGGGGTGAACTAAACAATACTTAGGCTAGATATGTCCGTCTTCTAATATTTTGAAACCAATATTTATCCAAGACAAACAAATCTGAAACATCAGAGTGATGTAAGCTGCTCACGGAAGGAAAAAAAACTGCAGTAAGATCCAGATACATGATTTTAATTTTGTACTTAATTTTATCTCATCATAGAAATAGTTCTCTTCTCTTATTGTCATCATCTTTAGTACGGCGTTGTATTATTCATTGCCTTAGAATTTATATTTTGTCATTGAATTCACCTTCTTGCTCGGATCTAAGCAATTATCTATGTTGAAATTCAAAAACATTTCCGGGAAGATGAATTACAGGTAACGTTTTTCTGGAGCTGGGTTCAAGTGATAGGACTTCAGTTTGCACAGAATTGAAAAATTAAAAAATCTAAAGATATTAAAAGGTAAAAGCATTATTTGAAGCTGAAGTTTAGGATATATATATATATGAAACATAGATCTTTGAGAAGTGAATATATATTTAAGTATGTCACCTACACATGCATAAACATACATATATATACACACACATATGCACAAACACACACATATGCATACACACACACATATGCACAAGCACACACACGCACTCACACACACAGATACACGCACACAAAGTAAGGTAAACAGAAACATACGTGAAAATGTACCTGAGTGAGGATAAGAAAATTTTTTAAAATGTTCTGTATTTTTTGTATATACATTACACAGTGAGTAATAAACAATTTGTTTCATATGATTACTAATGCAATGAAAGAAATTATCATGCAGATATCTTTAAGCTATGTAAGTATTAGTAACTAGATATGATGTAACATAATAGCAACACAATTTTACGATGTTGCTATGATTTATATGAAATGGAATCTCAACAATTTTGTTGCATTTTGTGTATTCGTATACATTAAAATGAATTTTAAAATATTTAGAATGCATTTCTTAGATTAGTGCAATTTTATTAAGGTTTACAATGCAATATTGAACAGAGCTATTTCAGAGCATGTGACAGAGTATTATTTTAGACTTAGTAAACTGCAAATATACTTGCATCAATACATGTACAACATTTGTAATGTAAAAAATTACTGTTTTGTGTATATGATATATATTTAATTAAGCTGTTTTATTGTGCTCCATGCACCCACGTTTTAACTGTAATCCCTATGTATCATTAAACAAAACACATAAAAATTAAGTAAACAATTGAAATATATTTCAAAAATAGATTTAATCTAATCACACCACGAGGATCAATTTCCCACTCTATATAAACTATGTATTTACAGCGTGATACTCAAAGCAGTTATTCTTCATTATTCAATAATAAATTTCAGAGGAGTAGAGTATGGATCAATGTGTTGTATAAATAGCACTCCGTTGAATGATCGAGTACAAATTCAACTGAGGAGAATCTGAATATTGCATTAATTTACCGTAAGTCGCAGGTGCGATGACTTAATTGCTATGGACATATAAGATAAATGAAATACTTATACTGGAATAAACAAATGCAGTGACACTGGAAGATACATATGAAGGAAAAAATATGGAAAAACAATGTTAGGTAGTCGTGACCAAGGGAAGAATTAAATAAGAGTAAATTTTAGGTTGTCTTTGGTTGAAATTTGAGTCAAGCTCATCACTGTTGCTAAACTATATTGATTCAATCTTAAGATCATCGATAATTGTGTTTGTTTATCTATCTTTCGTTAAATCTCATTACTTTTTTAGTCGTGCTTTGCTATTGAATAACAATGTTCGTGTTTTTTTCTGTTTTTAATACAATAACCTCCGCATATGATAATTATGGTACTGTGGCTGCCATCGTTGTCAAAATGTATCCTAATTTAGCAATAATGCCCTTTTCCAATATATCGAGACTATCATCAAGCACTTCAAAAGCAAACGAAAAAGAACTTTTTTTTTTCCACATTCTTAATTTCGGATTTGCTTCTACCGATGAATAGTTACTCAGATGAGACAGCTGAGATGTTACAATGAGGATGTTATGCACATTAAGTAAACGAGTAAATCCTTCAACCAGATTCCTCATTGTCACTGCAACACAAGGAGAGGAAAAATCGCTCCCCTTAATCCTCAAGAAGGCAGATTATGAATTAGTACAGTCGTCAGAATATCGAATAAAATAAAATACTTTGAGTTATTTGTTTCGGCTCTGCTTTCTCTTTGAATCTTGTCGAGATCAAATCCAGTAGTGGACTGGCAGGACTGGCAGAGCGTCGGACGAGATGACCTACGATATATGTTTCGACTCTTTACTTACTGATTTCAAATTCCGTCTAGCTGTTTAAATGCCCTGATGGTCACAACGAACCACATGACTGTTAAAAGAAAAAACATTTTACGAAAATTGAAATGTTGGCAAACGTTTCTGCTGCCTCTTCTCGTAGTATGAAGATGATGCTTCAAATTATGTTTTCTGGTACTCAAAACCCCTCGGTGGTTATCTCTGACACTTCTGATATATCAGTAACTTAGGAGATAAAGGATTTACGTTTAGAATTAAATAGAACCAAAAATAAAAAGAAAAATAGAATGGAATATAAAATATGAATTTGTTGGGTGAAATTTCAAAACACTGTCTACTATTATTGTGAAGGAGAAATGGAATATCACAACATACAAACTTGTTTTTAACTGATAAACGAAGCGGAATTTATGCCACAAGCGAAATTTTGGCGGTATTATGTACAGAAATTTCGTCCATAACAATAATGAGTGCAGAAATGGAGAGGTAAGGAGTGATAGGAAGAGACAAGTCATCAGGTTATCTAGATGAGTGTAAGAAAGATATTAATGTTCGGCTTGGGGGAATGGTGAGAGATGTAACAGTGTATCGAATTGGAAAACAGTGTGTTTGATTTAGCCAAGATATCGTGCTGTCTTACAAAAATGTTGTCAATGTTGATGCTGCTACTGTTAATGATGATAATGTTAATGATGATTTTAACTATTATATTTTGAAATGCATTTTTATTGGACAATAAATTCAAATCTCATTGAAATTTTTTCTAAATGTCATAAAAGTGAGAGACAGAAAGAGTGACAGTGTGAGATAGAGAGATAATATGTGTAGAAGAGAGAGGAGAGAGACAGACAGAAAGAGAGACAGACAGAGAAAGAGAGAGAGAGAACGAACGAACAGCAGACAAAGATTATCTAAGATATAAGAGACTGACTGCGTAAGTGTTTGAGCGAATGGAAAGAGCGAGAGTGAGTTAATATGTGTGTATGTATGTGTGAGAGAGAGATAGCGAGAAAGAGAGAGAGAGAGAGAGAGAGAGAGAGAGAGAGAGAGAGAGAGAGAGAGAGAGAGA
>NC_068988.1:68649951-68652619 GCF_001194135.2 Octopus bimaculoides | reverse complement strand
ACACACACACACACACACACAAATAAACAAACACACGCAAATACACGCACATCACATTCTTATACGAAATCATTCAGAAACGTAGGTTTTCATTATGTAGGTAGTGATTAACAGCTTTGCGAGAGCCTCGGTGCATTTTTAGATTGAAATGTTTGAAACTGCTTATGACTAGGATGAGAAATATACTGGAATTTCATGAGATACCAAACAAATGCAAAAGATAATACTGTGAAACACTCTTCGAATTAATGACGATCTAAATTAGAGTCTTATAGAGTTTCTTGTTCTACTTATGAGTATTTTCCAACATCCTAGCTGAAGTTCCACTGAAAATCCTATTTGTACAAGTAATTCTAATTTGTATACATAAATACAAGCACATATACACAGCTGTACACATATACACAGCTGTACACATATACACAGCTATACACATATTTTCCCCTCTCGTTTCTCACACACACACGTTAGGATAATAAGAAATTTAAGGTGAATTTACAAGCGTGTGATTTTGTAAATAGTAGATTTTAAACTTCCTCTGCGGAACATATAATAGTTAAGCTATATTTATCTCTGCCTGCACCTTGAAAAATAATATCAATTATTTCTGTGTTTATTTATGTGTGATAAGATATTGGTGGGGCTATTCTATTAATTGATCGCATAGAGATTAGGAACGTATAACTATTTATACTCTATACATAAACTACAACAGGATTAAATTAGTTTGTCGTATTTTGCATAAGAGCGCATGCGTTGGCAGCACGAATAAATTAATAGAAGTACAACGGGGGTTTATAGAAAACGGAAATGTATGGGGGACGTATTTTTAATAAGCACACGCACATCGTTACTCTTGCTGCTAAAAGAACTTGCTGCTGTATGCCCTTTCCGCTTTTCACAATCCATTGTAACGGTGAATCACCTACATACCTGTTTTCATTCATACACACGCACACAAGCACACACACATGTGAAACACACACACATAAATGCATGCACACACATATATACATATATATGTATATATGTGTACATGTATATATATATGTATATATGTATATGTATATATATATATATATATACATCAGCACATACATATATACATATGTTTATATGCACACACACACACACACACACACATGCAGCATACGTGCACACACATATATGGTAACGCATTCCTAAGCATATTTATTCAAGCTGAATAGATAATATATTCAATATACTTAAAAGTTGTAATATTTGGTGGTAATACCGGATACATTTGTCTGTATCTCAAGGGTGAATAATATCCCGGTTGGTGTGGGTGTCTGTTCATTATATCGTTTTATTGAATGGTGGAACTTGACGTAGAATACATGCATTCTTCTTTAGAAATTAGAACTTTTGTTTTGGTGATTGTGATAGAAATCATAAATATTTTGAATAATTTTACCTTTTAAGTATAAAGCATTTTCAAAACGTATCATTTTCCGACTTAACGTTCTTAGTTCAAATACCACCGAGATCCATCCAGCCTCTTATCCTTTCGGGGTCGATAAAATAAATATCAGTTAAGTACTGGAGTCGATGTAACCGGCTTTCACCTACCCCACTGAAGTTACTGGTTTTGTGCCAAAATTTGAATCCAATATGTATCATAATTGTTTTATTTACTTTGTTTTCTTGGTCAGAAAGATTTGATTATTTTTAGAGACTACTTCACTGGTGTGAAGAAGAATGGTATACTCAGACTCGACGCTTGCTCCGAGGACATGCAATTAGTAGCAAATCTACTGAAAGTATTCTAGGACCAGATACTGGTATTAAATTGAGCTACATATTTACTTCATCATTTCTTTCTAAAACAATCCGCCGTGTATTGCAAATCTGTAATTGAAATCACTCGCTTAATGTAGTATGACGCAACCATGTGACTATTTACTGAGTTGCACATTCAGTAACGACATCATAATGGGGAATTATAGAGCAGTTTCTGTATTGTACACATCATATATAATAACTAATCGACATGGAAAATAGCTAACAAAAATACGAAGTATTATCTTAGCGCATATGAAAATAACATGGTTTAAATAGCAAAGCAATCGCTTCGTTATTTCATGTCCCTTATAAGGCGTTATCTTGAACTGGATACATTTATTGTCAAGTTTACTGATAAGGTATAAATAATAACCTGAATCTTTCATGTAATACTTCTAATGAAACATGAAAACGTCATATGTTGCGTATTGGAGAGCATTTTTACAGAATAGATATCATGTATGAAAGACTTTGGATATTTCGGAAGATATATATGATTGTACAGCGCCATCAACAAGATATATGAACAATGCATGTGTATTTACTAGATGTGGTTGTGCGTGCGTGCGTGAGACAAAGAAAGAGAGAAAAAAGAGAGAATGGAAGTGGTGGATGAACCAAGTCACTGTGTGGACTTGAGAATGTTGCACGTCAGAGTTTTCCATCTTCCAGCCTTCCTTTATATAGTTACACTTCATCGAAATATTGTTTGAAATATAATCCTGTCGTAATCTATATATATAAAAATGAGAATGTGTGTCTGTGTGTCTGTCTGTGTGTCTGTCTGTGTGTCTGTCTGTGTGTCTGTCTGTGTGTCTGTCTGTGTGTCTGTCTGTGTGTCTGTCTGTCTGTCTGTCTGTCTGTC
>NC_068988.1:68646134-68648697 GCF_001194135.2 Octopus bimaculoides | reverse complement strand
CTTACATTGTGATTTCTGCAATGTGGTGCATAAATTGTCAAGTAAATGAGACGCATGTTTGCCTCCACTGATTCACTTGCAAAGTGTTGAGTAAAATTATTTCGTTGCAGACCTCCTTTGGGTCTTTTTATTATCACTACAACACACATAGTCCCTAGTTGGTAACATTGATTTCAAGGCCCTCCTAGATGAGAGACTGGCATTCCACTTAATGTCTACGTACCATGCTGGCATGGATTGGAGAGTTATTAATGTAGAAATATGGTCTCGTAGCTACTAACAGTTGAGTGTTGCGTAGTCTAGACGGCGTTTTTAGATTTCATTATTCTCTTTAACTCGAGCAAAGCCGGGTATTTCTGCTAGTACTGAATAAATTTTACTATAAAAATATTGTAATTATTAAATATTTTAATCATTTTTTATGTTTCTTCCTATATGAAATTTTTCAATAATATTGAGTTCAAACATAACCTCAGTTTCTGAGGATAAGTTTTATTCGATTTGTCTGGTATTCATACAAAACTACTTTTGCAGAATTCAAGATCAGAACATAAGAAAATGCAACTCAATACTGTAAGGCAATTTAAGCTAACACAACAGTTATTGCGCCAACCCACCGTCTTCCATAAATTAATCTGGCATATTACCAGTTCTGTTAACTGACAGATCTTAGGTTTCAGATATATTAAATAGATGTTTGGCTGTTTATCTTATGTGATCGAAACTTAGCGTACATATACAGATATACACCAGTAGATAGTAAGCTATGTAAACAGGAAATATATGAATCTCGCTACGTAATGTAGACACACAATTAAACAGTAGACATTCTCTTAGAAAGTTAAACAAATTGTATACACATCCACTGAAATACTTAAAATAATTTTCCTTTCTTAGTAGACTGCATGTATCAGATTATATATAAATTTGTATTTAATACGAGCAGAATTACTACAACAGCGGATATTGATGTGTTATAGATGGAGAATAATTTTAATGGTGTAAGTTAACACAGCATACGAATTTATCAGTTGAAACATCTTCCGTGTTCTTTGTTATTAATGTCGCACTAGAAGCGAGAAATGGTTTCAAGTCTTTAATTTTGCTACTGCATTGAAATATAAAGTTTACTGTTTTGTAAGAACTACAATTATGCTCTTAAGCATTTTGTCCTTAAGGTATTAATGTGTTTGTTCTTTTGTCATTAGTAATGTGCATCGCAATGAATATACATCAGATGATGTATGGTACTGCATTATCACAGTAGCAAGACATACATCTGATAATACTCGAATTACAATGATGACGAGGCTGTGAGGTTGGTGGTAGTGTTGTAATCGTGGTTATAATTATTATTAAAGTGTCAAACAGTATAGAATATCATGATGTTGATTCAAGATATTGTGTCTACCGGGGGTTTGCACTGTCTGTCAAGTCACTAGAACCAAAGGCAGACAATACTTTACACAATATTCGTGCATTTCCAAGTAATACCAATTTTTGCTATACACCTAGATTGTAGGGGATTTGTAAAGTTTCCAGATGTTTTTACAGGTTGGATGGCATTGAACCCAACGCTCCGATGACAACAGGGACAAACTTTAAGTTTGACTCTCGTAGCTACCACATCTTGGCAATCTCCATTCTTAGGTCACCCTATTTAACAATCTTTTCTCTTTCTTTCATCATAATATGTTGATCTCCTGGCATTTCCACGTTGATTATTAAACACTCTTGTTTGTTCTTCCTAAAGGTTACTATATCAGGCGTTCAGTGCTCTAACACTTTGTTTGTCTGGAAGTCAAAGACACAGAGGATTTTTGTCTTCCCCCTTTCATCCATTAACTTTTCTGGTGCATGTTGGCACCAAGCACCCGTAACCTCATATCCATACTTACGGCATAATAGCCAGTGAAGGCTTCGGGTTACCTTGTCGTGTCTGCTCTTGCACTCTTTCTGCGCAGGACTTTCATAAGCATTAACAATGTGAATCACGATTTTGACCCTCTTCCTACATATTTTGCAGAGGTTCGTTGCACTTATGTGGCATATATCCCTTTTAACTGATCCTAGACGGTGATGATTTTTTTGTTACCATTCTTTTTTGGGTCACCCTTGCTGAGCCATCTCCATGATGCTTCCTGGTCTTTTAATTTGTTAGTTTTACGGTGGAACTGACCATATAATTTCATACGGAATAGAGTTTCTTCTCTCTCGTTGGCTATTCGTTATCGGAATTCATTCTCAACTTATTATTATTATTATTGTTCAGTAGTTTTATTTTTATAACGTGCTTTCACTTCACTACCGAGCGCAGCTCTGTGCGCCTTGGGTATGTGCTGTGGTTTGCTGTGGTGCTTTTATGTTTACTGTATTGAAAGTGTTTTGCGTAGAATGTGTGCAGTACCCAGTAGTGCAATTTTCTGTATGTTACATATATTTGTAAGTCCTGGTATTTTTGTTATGTATTTGTCTGAGTATTTTTTAATTATACCTAAGGCACCTACTATGATAGGAATTGTTTCTGTTTTTAGACTCCACATTCGAGTTATCTCTATTTCCA
>NC_068988.1:68642508-68643850 GCF_001194135.2 Octopus bimaculoides | reverse complement strand
ATTTCTCTAGTTCTTCTGCTGTTGGTGCTGAAGTAATGTCTATTTTATTTTTACCCAGTTCTTGGTAGAGTTTTTTGGGGTTGGATTTGAACTGTTTGTTTTGTTCAAAGAAACGTTGGCGTTTCTCATACCGGCGGATCCTTTGTGCTTTGGCAAGGATGTCTTGCTTTAGTTTTTCTTTTGCCTCAGGTAAATCTTTTTCTGTAATGCTGTATTTGTACAGTATTTTTGTTTTCTTCTTGTTACTTAGTAGTGTTGATTGTTTACTAATTTCGTTGAGAATCGATAAATCTTTTCTCTTTTTTTAAATTTTTATTATTATTATTATTATTATTATTATTATTATATGAAAATCTCTAGCTTATTTTGATGGGTATGATGGAAAGCGTCAGCTGTCCACATCCAGTAGACTAAAGTAACACTTGTTTACTGGTCCTGCTTCAAGAACCTTACGAAGAATTCTTGTAGCTCCAAGCAATTATTATTAAAGTATTCCATGTATATATTGGTTATTACCGGTAATAATGGCGAACCCATAGCAGGAAAGTCAACATCGTACGTGAGAATTCCACCCACTTCACAGAATTGATCAATGATACCCCCATTGAATCCAACCAGATGGTGAGTCAAGATGTGATAAGTCTGTTCACCAAAGTCCCAACTGGTGAAGCACTATCGGTGATACAAGAAAAACTAGTGACAGACACCCATCTAAAAGAGCGCACTAGTATACCTATAAGAAACTTGATGAAAATGTTGACCTTCTGTGTAGAAACTACCTACTTCAGTATGGACACTGATATATATTGAAAAGAGGAGGGTTTAACTATGGGTTAGCCATGACCACATCCTAATAATTATAGTTATAATAATAATAATAATAATAATAATAATAATAATAATAATAATAATAATCACAGCAAACCACAGCACATACCCAAGGCACACAGAGCTGCGCTCGGTAGTGAAGTGAAAGCACGTTATAAAAATAAAACTACTGAACAATAATAATAATAATACATATTTCTACTATACAGTTCTATATTTAAGAGATGAGGAATTATGTACATCATTTACATTCGACGAATATTTGTCCTCATCTTGTTTGTTAACACACCGTTTCGGCTGATATATCTTCGAGTCTTCATCAGGTGTCTTGGGGAAATTTCGAACCCCTGGGTTCTCATTCCTAAGGTATTTTTCGATGTTGTTGTTGTTATTATTATTATTATTATTATTATTATTATTATTGTTGTTGTTCAGGTCACTGCTTGGAATCGAACTCGGAATTTTGGGGTTAGTAGCCCACGCTCTTTACCACTATGTCATATGCCCGTGGGCA
>NC_068988.1:68640743-68641980 GCF_001194135.2 Octopus bimaculoides | reverse complement strand
TATATATATATATATATATATTGGCTAAACTGGCAATATGACCATCCCCAAGTACAACAATATATATATATATATATATATATTCTTGATTTACCAGAAGCGATCAGGACTCAATACAAATGCAGAATATTATTTAATTCACTATAACTGAACGGGACCGAGTTCCTCATTTCCGATCATCAGCTGATGAATCGAAGCAGGTTTTCTTCTGAGTGATCCCGCTCTGAATATTTTTTGAAATATGATATGAAAGTTTGAAGGAGATGCTGATCGTTATATACCTTCGAGTAAAAACCTTTGTACATGACATGTAAGAAAACGACTGCTTGAAGCTCATGCGCTTGTATTCATTGCTGGTTTTCATGGTAATATTATTATAAACGCAATAAATTCCATATAATCGAAGTCATGAAACGGCGTTGCTATTGAAGCAATGTTCTAAAATTATACTTTTATGCAATGTATAATTAATAATTGGATGTTCATTCTGCATGTGCCTGTGCAGACGCATACATGTAAACTCTCGTAGATACTCTCTAAACACAAAATTATGTTTATTCATACAATCATACATGTATACATGCATACATATACATGTATACATATACTCACATGTAGATACGAATATTAAAATCGATCTGTCCTTGACAGTCCTGATGTGACACATCATTTAGTCGATCTGTTATCTTTTATATGTTTCAATCATTAGACTGCGGCCATGCTGGGACACCGCCTAGAAGAGCTTTTAGTTGAATGAATTAACCTCAGTACTTATTTTTTTATTAATCCTGATAGCTTTTCTTCCACAGTACTTTTTAAAAAGCCTTGTAATTGTTCTATCTGTCTTTTTTGCCGACCCACTAAGTTACGGGGACGTAAACAAACCAGGGATGATGGTTAAGCAGTAGTGTGGGGACATACACGCACACGCACACACGTACACATACACACACATATATATGCAACAGGCTTCTTTCAGTCTCAGCCTACCACATCCATTCACAAGGCTTTGGTCCTTTCGAGGCTATAGGAAGAGACGGCTGCCCAAGGTGCCACGCAGTGGGACTAAACCCGGAACCATGTGGTTGGAAAGCAGGCTTCATACCACACAGCCACACCTATGTCTCTAAAGATCCTTCTCTCAAACCTTCTTTTCTTGTCAAAGGGCCATGTGAATGGTTTTAGGCGACACCTTTCTCCTGCCAATTCTGCTGATTCAGATTACTAAACATATAAG
>NC_068988.1:68639360-68640030 GCF_001194135.2 Octopus bimaculoides | reverse complement strand
ATAGTTGATTCTCTTCTCGTTAGACGACTAGTAACGGTTCCGCAATTTATTGCTGAGCAATCACACAGATGATTTGTTTAGATCAAATCGACATTGCCCGTACATCTGTAAAAAAAAAAAAAGTCTGTTACATGTCAGATGTTTAAATGATAGCTCGGCAACGTGGAATAATGAAGTATTTTTCTCAAAAACACAACGCACTGCTCGGCCCAGAAATCGAAACCACAATTTAACGATCGTGAGTGTAACACCCCAAACACTAGGCTATGCAAATTCAAACGCACACACTCATACAGACACACACACACACACACACACGCACACACACACGCACAAACACACACGCACATTCAATGCATGCATATTTGTATATGCGTGTATATCCTGGTCTGGTTTTGTATGCGACACGCACCCAACGCTTGATAACAAATGTTGTTTTGTTTACGTCCGTTTGACATAGCAGTTGTGCAAAATATTCAATAAAATTTGTAGCAGACTCAAATACTTTGGAAGAGCTATTAGCCTACACCTTTATGATAGGGTTTCAACATGACTGCATTCAAATGACTGCAATAAGAGAAACAGTATTATTTGCGCGCGTGCTTATGTGTGTGTTTGTAAAGTAGAGAGAGAAGAAGAGAGGGAAATAGAAAGGGTTAAATTTTAAAAA
>NC_068988.1:68638838-68639350 GCF_001194135.2 Octopus bimaculoides | reverse complement strand
ATATATACATGTGCATGTGTGCACATGTGCATATGCAAGTATGTAAATGAACGAGAGCAAGAAAAAGGGATAATAAAGAAGTGGTCTACAGATGGTAAGATGGAAGATTTATAAATGCATTCACAAGCATACATCCACACACATTCCTGCATACATGCACATACACGCATTTGCATATTTACGTAAACAAACACATATATCAGCTATATGAAATTCACATACGTGCGTATGGCTATTTGCATACGTATATGACAGTTTTGCATAATAATGTTAAAATGCTAACTCATTTGTGTTACGCAGTCTGCAAGCGATATACTTTGGCCTCTGGAAATGCCATCATATATCTTTAATGCTTTACTTGTTTCATTCATTAGACTGCGGCGATGCTGGGGCACCACTTTGAAGAATTTTTAGTTGAATGAATTAACTACAGTACTTATAATTTTTTTTTTTTATTAATCTGGTAGTTATTCTACCAGTCACTTTTTGCCGAACTGCTAAATCACGGTGAC
>NC_068988.1:68637355-68638653 GCF_001194135.2 Octopus bimaculoides | reverse complement strand
CACACACACACACACACACACACACACACACACACACACACACGCACACACACACACACACACACACACACACACACATACGACGGGCCTCTTTCATTTTCCGTCAACCAAATCCACACATAAGGCTGGCTTTGGTCGGTAATAGAAAATTCTTTCACCAGATGCTACGCTGTAGGACTGCACGCGGAACCAGGTAGCTGGGAAGCAAGCTTCTTACCCCTCAAATACACCTGCGCCAAGTTGCGCCTGTGCCTAACACCTTTGTTAAATACTAAACTAGGAAGTCTAGCAGATGTAAAATACACTAGACATGAACATGTTTCATTAGTTCATACTATACAAACATATACTAAAGACATTTATTTGATAATTACTAACAATACTTACTCATTGAGTGCAAACAGTGCTGTCTGCGCGACAAAATTATATGCAAAGGAAACGAATGAAATTGCTTTTTTAGTGTTCTTTCAATGGAAGTATTTCTAGTCTGACCTCACTGATGACTGAAATACAATCTTGGTTCAGGTGTAACTTAGAGACAAGCAGTTGGATGAAGAGTGTTTCCAGGAATTTACAATTCTCCTTCGATTATTCAAATTCATGACTGGAGGTTGTAATGCTGGTAATGACTCTAAATCTGCGGAGATAATATAACATTTGGATCATAGACTCCCAATGTCCTTGCCAAAGCAATGAAAAATGGTTTGACTTCCAGTTGGGAAAATTTGAGCAATCATTTTCTCCTGCTCTATATCTTTCCAACGCGATAAGCATTATGCAGCTATCAACACGACCTTCTCCAGTTATATCTTGAGACGTTGGGTGATAGTGAAGGTGAAGCTGAGATAGAAGAAAAAGTGGAAAAACAAAAACAAAAATAAAATCAAAAAACAGCAAAAAACGGAAATGAAGAAGTGAAAAGATGAAAAGAAATGTAAAGACCTTGTGCATTTACCTGCAAAAGAGACTGACTCGACCAAAATAAAAATATCATTAAGCTATACTATGGTACGGAGCGTTATAATTTGCGACTGTCAGCTAAACCTCTATCTTTTCATTCGTCTGTCTCTCTGTCTATCTACCTATCTATCCGTGCATCTACCCATCCATCATCCTTCCATACAGCCACCTATCCATCCATCCACACACACACACACACACACACACACACACAGACATTTATAAATAGTTAAACACCCACATACACACATATATAAGACTTAGCAGAAATACCCGGCTTTGCCCGGGTTAAAGCGAATAATGAAATCTAAAAACGCCGTCTAGACTACGCAACCCTC
>NC_068988.1:68635639-68636614 GCF_001194135.2 Octopus bimaculoides | reverse complement strand
GTCATTACAGTATCGAAATGTGATTGTTTCAGTTAGTGGAATAGTTTCATTTTTAAAGTGAAAGTATTTGACATGAGTGTTTTTGTTTCACTTTTGACACGTAATACTTAAATAGTGGAGGAGATATTATGTTGCCGTGGGCTCGAACTCTGCAAGAAGTTAAAAATGTTTTTTGACTAAAACACAACTGAAACCCTAAGTAAGGCATCTGTAAAATTTGAATGAAATTGGTTGCGTAGTTCTCGAGTTTTAGGGATTCACACAGACAGACAGACAGACAGACAGACAGACAGACAGACAGACAGACACACATTCTCATTTATATATATATAGATGATTACTTGCAGAATATTATATTACAGTTGGACTAAGAGAAGAAATTGAATTCCAGATTTTGAATTTGTGGTAAAAAGTTGTATCACTGATACGACCATTATCAACACAACCACTATCATCAACGTCCTCTTACTCATCCTCAACTTCATTATCGTCTTCGACATCTTCATTATCATCATCTTTGTCGTCAGCGGCAAGAGACTCAATAGAAAATCAGATGAAAACTTTCCTGTACTTCAGAGATTTTATGAGTTAAATTCGCGTACTACAATCTTTGCGTTCTTGTGTTTGAATATGTCATAGGGCCTAGGAAGGAATTATAATAATGTGCACAAGCCAATAATATCTTTCAAGGTTTCTCAATGATGCCGTATAACATCTGTCTTAATATTTACTTCATTATTGTTGTGAAATAATATCCTGATAATTTTTTCTTCTTTTTGTTTTATATTGATTTCTTACTGTTCCATGAATATACGTTCTACCAATAACAGCTTTTGTTCAGTCTTAGTAACTTTATCATTTCTATTTCCAACTATGCTTTTTCGTGTGGATGTGAGAATTTGTATATATATGTAAGATGATATGACCTGATGTTTTATATACATACATACATACATACATATATATATACATACA
>NC_068988.1:68626478-68635352 GCF_001194135.2 Octopus bimaculoides | reverse complement strand
TATATATATATATATATATATATATGTGCATTAAATTACTGCTGTGTCTTTTGTGCTTTGTGTTTCATTACTGTAATGTGATATAGAACATGTCAATAGACATTTAGCCAAACCTGCATGTTTCGACTTATGTAAACAATACATCCGCATATACAATTTGCTCGCAGGTAGCAAAACGGTAACAGTGTATATACTGTGCGTTTTAACAATATTTGGAGTATCTTCAGCAGCTGTGCACTTTCCTCAATAATACACAAAAACACTGCATAAAGCACAAAAATCACGCTGATAAAGTAAATTGGATAGACAAATTTGCGAATTCAACAGTTTTTGGGGTGACTTTTCCAATATTTAAATGTTAGTACGTTAAGTGCGTTTCGTATTTGTATGTTAACTGCGTGTTGTAATGCTCTTATTGCAGTGTATCTATACATCTTGTAGCAATATATCTAGAGCTCCCTAGCCGTCACCATATGACAAATATAAATATTACCTTTATATAATACTATGCTCACTGTTAGGAGAATTAAGAACAGGTGTATTTGCTGAGCATCTCAACAGAGCTTATGGAATCGCGTCAGAAGCTCTGCAGGTTACTTAAATATCAACCGACACACTACTTGTAAATATAACTATGTTGACGACTAAAATATTGGTTTCGCTAATATACATAGTTAACATGAATTTGTCGGCAGTAAGTTTGCGTATTGAATTACTTGAGTGTTAACGTTTTGTTTTATTGACATCATATACTATAGTTCATGAAAATATATTTTTCCAAGACTGTATTCTACGATGAATGTAAACAGTATGTTTATATACACAGAATTCTCGCTTACATAAAAAAAAGAACAGTTGCATATACTGAATATTTCAACTATGCTTGAAGTCTCGTCAGTAGTTGTCCAGCTTCCTTGATTCTTCCCGACTATACTGTTTACAAACCCATTAATATTAGTGGCTAAAGGAAACTGGATAGACCAATATGTATATTTAACACTTTCTTGACATTTAATACTGAATTAATGTTGTTTTAACAGTGTTTTGTCTCATTGGTATAATGTACCACAAAGCATATCTAAAAAAAAAATGAAGTAACTCTGTATAACACAATTAATGGAAACATTACGTTTATATACACTGTATGATCACGGACAGAAAAAGAGAGAACAGCTGTATATGCAGTACATTTCAACCCAGTTTGGTATCTCTACGGCAACTTTGTACATTCATTAACTATCCAAGGAACACATTACTTATAAACCCTCTGATAAATGGGTGAGAATCAAACGGGATAGACTAATTTTCATCTTTAGAAATTTTTGGCAGAATGTTCAGATATTAACTCAGAATGGTCATATATAAACAATGTTTCTTTTCAATACTATTATATTGTATAGTTTATATCTACATATTTCGTCCCAACACTATGTGGTACAGCGAATGTAAACATTGCGTTAATATACTCAGTATCCTCTTGCAAAAAAAAAAAAAAAAGAAATAGGAAACACCTAATAATCACTGCACATTTTAACAGCTCTTGGTGTCTCCTCAGCTGAGCCGCAAAACAGGAATACGCTACAATATCAGGTTACTGATATTGGTGACTACAGTAACTGCATATACGAAATTGTATATTCAACAATTTACTAGCAGAAAGGTCGGATATGAAATCACAAATGTATTACAATGTTTCGTTTCATTGCTGTCTATATACATAATACGAACGCCGACAAAAAGGAGGAAACAAATTTATATGTTGTACATTCAACTCTGCTTGAAGTTTCGTCAGCAGCTATTTATTCTCCTGAACTATCCATGAACACACTGCTTATAAGCTTATAGCTATTTGTGGCTAAAATATACTGGACAAATAAAATTGCACATTTAACATCTTTGGCACCAAGTTCGAATATTATTTCTTTGATTTAATGAACTATAGAAAAAGATATTTAAAAATTAACTAAAACAATATTTTACTATAAATATTACGACTATATACACTATGTACGTGCACAGAAAATAAACGCGTCAACTGTATATGCTGAAAATTTCAGCTTTGCTTGCAGTCTCGTTAGCTGCTGCACACCTTTTTGACATATCCACAAATTTATTGCAGTATGGACCCTCTAATTTTGATTTCACATTTTGGCACAAGGTCAGCAATTTTGGGGTAGTGGGTATAAGTTGATTAAATGGACCCTAGTGTTCAACTAGCATTTATTTTATCGACACCGAAAGAATGAACGGCAAAGTCGACCTAGGCGAAATTTGAACTCAACTTAAAGACGGACGAAATGCCACTTAGCATTTTTTAGCGTGCTTAATACTTCATTGGCAGCTGGTTCGAATAACTCATTAGAATATTAACATTATATTTTCGTTAAATTACTGTCAAGTAGTGTAGTATAGTATATAGCGAAAGGCAATAGTCTGTTACGAGAAAACATTACGTCTGTATATAAATGTGCTTTAGGACAGAAAGAAAAGGCACTTCAACTCAGTGAAATCTCATCAACAACGTGTTCTTTCATTAATTATGCACGAACCTACAGCTTATAAATCCAATGATATTAGTCGCTAAATTAAACTGGATAGATACTCTGCATAAGTGACGTTTTCTGGAATCTAGTTGTGTTGGATTCGTCTATCTATTTTATTGTAGCCACTGTTGTTAGATTTATAAGCTGTGACTTCGTGAATGTTTAAGAAACATTGCTTAGCTGCTCTGAAAACTCCGGTAAGAGTTGAAATGCGTTGCACATAGAGTTGTTCCTTTCCTTTCTGCCCACGGGAGTATTGTGTATAGATTGACGTAACGGTTACATTCATCGCAGTATACAATTTTATATGAAATAAACTACTGCAAATAAACAAAATAGTATTAATACGTCAGCAGTTTAATAATAAGACTAAAGAATAAGATATCGTTTACAAAAAGTTTGGCCAATAATATCAATAGGTTCATAAGAAGCGTGATCGTTGATAATGATGGAAGGCACAATACAATTATTAGAAGGCTGCACGCTAAGTTGAAATGTTCACCACATACAGCCGTTTCGTTTCTTTCTTACCACGAGCATATTATGTATGTATGTATGTATGTATGTAGCTGACGTAACATTTACATTCGTAGCAACATAGTATTGGCAGAAAATCTATAAATATGTTCTATAGAACATTATATTAATGAAACCTAACATTGTTAGCATAAATAGTTTAATGTTAGATGTTGCTGGCAAACATTTGTTACATATTAAAATTGATCTACGCTGTATACATTAGTCATTAAAATCAGTGGGTTCGTGGAGAGGTACCCAATCACAAAGCTGCTGATGAAATTCCAAACAGAGTTGACATATGCAGCATCTGCCTCTGTCTTTTCTCTTTCTGCTCACGGCCTTCCTTTTTTCAGCTTCTCCATATTATCCATTTGTCACTTTCCTTATCGTAATACCTGCAGCATTATAAGGAAATACTTCGGTCAGGCAAGGTACCAATTACAACGAGCTGCTTGAAGTATTTGGAGGAAGCAAGGCTTGTGTAGTTTTACTGTGCATGATACGCTACTTTAACAGCAATACGGTGCATAAGTAATTTAAATGCTGATGGTAAATTTGCAATTTTTTTTTCAGTGGTATCATCAAAAGATACTTATCTACTTTAGTAATAGTTATTTTAGTTTCTTAACTAACGGCTTTGTGCTGACAGCTTAACAGTGGTATTGACTATCAGTGGAAATCGGACGCAACAAATATTACTAGCATCTTTATCATCAATACTTATTTATCGGTTTTTCGTCATTATTTACTCCATTCGCATTAGCCAAATCTTAGGATATCTAGATACACACGCACACACACAGGCACATGCACGAACACATATACAGAAGCGCGCACACACACATACACACATAGGTACATATCTGTATGCATATAAATATATGAATGTAACTGTATGTGGAGAATGTATAGAAAAACGAAAACCAAAATCAAAGAGCAAAAATACACACAAAGGCGTAAACGCGCTTCATCAACCGACAATTAAATATCATTACAATTTGCGCACATTGACAAAATATTTCAGTCTAGTGGTGTTAGTTGTGTTGCGGTTGGCTGAGATAAACATTACAGAACAGGATGATAACAGAAAATTACAGGACAAAAAGAGGAAAGTAGATAGAGTTTCGTTTCGAAAAAGATGTGTGCTCAAGGATGAATGCCAAAATGAAAATTAGTCTGTGACCTTTTGATTTGGGCAAATCTTGAAATGCAAGAAGAAAGCAAAGCAAAGTATCACATGTGTGATCGAAAAAAAAAAGAATGAATGGAGAAAATAAAGAGAGACGTGAGAGTGATGCCGTGTAATAATATCTGTGTAAAATAAGCAACAAATAGAAAAGCGATAACGTGTAGACATGAGAAGTAGAGAGAGAGAGAGAAGTTTAGACAATAACAGAGGGAGTAGAGATAGAGAAGTTTAGATAATAATACAGGAAGTAGAGAGAGAGAGAGAGAGAGAGAGAGAAAGAGAGGTGATTACGACGGTAAACACAGACTGTTGTTGAATAATGAGTTGCGTGTGCTATAATATATGTAAGATAGAAAAAAGTTCAGATAGCAAAACAAAAATAAACGTAACTAATACTCTTTTTACCACCATCAACAAGTTATCATTGAAATTTCGGATGTCGACCCAAATTGCGTCTATTAAATTCCACTCACAAAGTATTTCTTAATCCGAGAAGACAGCTGGTGATATTTGACCACTTACAGAGCAGTATGCTGGACACAGAAACCGTGTGGTTGTGAGGTGAACTAACCTCTGAACAATAATGACATGCTGGATCTTATCAAACGTCTCAGTGATAGTTTAAAAGTTAAATCACTCTACTACTAGTCGATTGCTATGTAGAAAATTTACGAAAGGGGCTCCAGAACCTATAAATAATGAGAGAAAGGGAAAGGAGTGACACGTAGGTATTTGAATAGAGATATCAAAAACAAGCCAGCTCATACTACTGAACTAGGTGTAAAGAGAGAAGACAGCTCATTTATAGGTCAGAGTTTGGAGTGTGTTATTCCATTCCAATGAATCAGTAACCACTTTTCTATGCAGTCTTTTGAGAGTACTTGGAAACTGAAGTGTTTTCTGTCTCTGGAGAAGAACTATAATCTTTGTCAATGATTGTATATTTTGGGACCCGAATTTAGTTTATAAAATACGATGAAAATATTGAAGCTAGAAAATATATTTGGTATAATCTACGATTGAGATAGGAGAGATGAGTGATTTTAAAAAAATGTCTCGGCTAGTGAGTAGTTAGATAGGATATATAACTACCAACGTGCTTTTAAACCGAAACATTATGTTATCTAAATTCTTCACGAAGAAGCTCAAATATTTTTTAAATCAGAGTGAGATAATGGCAGTTATAGAACTTTATTGTAAGAATTGGCATTATTAGAAATGCAGATAGGATGTGGCTGCAAAAATGACAAAACCACAACAGTTGGCATAACAACAATATAGCGTAAAAGAATAAACAAGTGACAAGAATGCATTAAATGAAACACAACAGGAACGGTAGCAGTAACAAGAAACATCCTTCCTTCCTGTAATCGGCAAATGTAAGCAGAAAAAAGAGGCAAACTGGGCAATAACATAAATTTTATAGCCAACTTTAAAGTCGATAAATCTAAGAATAAAAGATACATGCGTAGGACTGGTGAAAAAAGAAATAGTGACATACATGTTATACAAGTCTGTATCATCCATAGCAGAAAATGAAAATAAAGAAAATATTCAGGTAAAATAGAGCACATGACAAAAGAGAAATTGAAGTAAATGAATCCCGTGGAATTCTATTTGGTGTGTACCAAACTGACAATTAAATAGTGGTGCAAGATCAAAGTTTAACCTGGAAAAATTGGCTTCTTTCTCAATCCTATTACTGGGGGAAACATTCTTCACGAACAAGAATTTAGTTAAAGGGCTGGCAGTTCTGACTAAACTTTTATACACATAAAAATACAGATGGTTTATAACAAAAATGATATGTTTCACATAGAAGCAGCTTGATAGGAAATTCTTTAACAATGGCGCATTCGATATATTAATCATATTTATTTGCTAGTTTATCATAATAAAATATAAATAAATAATCTCAAAAATATTTTAACTTCAACATTTCTAGATTATACTGTCAGACGTGATAAATCTTGTAATTGTTGTTTAATCCTGTGTTAGCCTTGATTAATGCAAAACCTTTTCACCTATGACACTCCACTTTCATTTTAAGATAAGGTATATCTAAGACTAAACTATCCAATAATTTAAAATTTTAAAAGACAGAAGGATATAATATGAAATGAGATAATTTGGTTGCTAATTCTAGTAAGATGAATAACAAGGCTAGGGAAATTGTGGTTATATTTACAGTATAACGTTATTTTTACAGTATATGCAAACTAGGAGTAAACAGATACCATTTGATGTCAGGTTTACGGATTTTAATTGTTTACTAATACGATCTATGTTCGAAACACATACAGATTAATTCCTGCTTATCCTTCGGTCATCTAGTGTCAGTCAACCTAAAACTAGTGTGACGTAATTTGACTACACGTTACACTTAACGACAAACCATTCTGTGTCTCGGCAAGTGATTGTAACAAACATGCAGATTAAAAGTAGATAATAAAAGATGATAATGATAATCCCTTTCATCAGAATGACCTTCTGTAAGAAGTCTTAGAGTGGTTGTCAGCTCCACTACTTCCACATTATCGCAGATAAAAGATCTCTTTAGTGTTGCATCAACAATTTGTGATCTGACATCATTATTTTTAAGTAGAATATTCTCCTCTCGAGATGCCCTAATCAGTCGGTCATGCGTAGCGGAAACAAAACCATGTCTACGTCTTCGTGCATATTCAGGCATCTGTTTCAGTCGCTTTGCCCTGGTTTCATCTGATTCAGTTGCTCGTCTTTCTCTCTGCCGTTGTGCGTTTGCTGCTAAATTTTCTTTTTCAGTCGCATATTATATATAAATGAAAGCTCGTTAAAAACTATCTTGTTTAGCGTGCTAGAAATAGTAGCGATCGCATAGTTATTATTGTAAGATTTATAGCGTGCCAAGTAGCGATACCAACAAAATCACTTCTTCAATAATAATAAAAATAAAATTATATCGGTATATAAAAGAATTATCATTTTATCAAAAAATATTCATTTAACAAACTCCGGGAACTGATAATATTCTTGAATTTGTGCCTCGTATCAAAGTTATACAGCTATTTTGCGTAATACCAGGCATTCATTCAACACGAAATCACTTTAAAATTATACCGATGTATTAAAAAAAATTCATTTTATCAAAAATATTATTTTAACAAACCCCGTAAATTAATAATATTCTTGAAATTGCGTCTCGTATCAAGTTATACAGCTATTGTTAAATTATCATTAATGCAAATAGAGGCGAGCGAGAATGAGTGACGGTTGTAACGAATTAATAGTGTTTATTATTAAATATTAAAATCTACTTCACAGTGAATGCAATGAATATTTAAATCCATGAAGAACTGAACACAGTGAATGCAATGAACATTTAAATTTGCCTGAATATAGAGTTTAAAACTTGAATAAACTATAGCCAATTTCTTAGAACATGAATTTATAAAAATATTTCCAGACGGTCAATGTTTTAACATTGCTTTCTTTTAGTACTTTTAGTAATTGTTACACACCTAATTAATAAGCAGCTTTCTCCATTGTAGTATAGATTATTATTATTATTATTATTATTATTATTATTATTATTATTATTATTATTATTATTATTATCATCATCATCAACATTATTATTATTAAGAAGGTGAGCTGACGTCGTTGTAATTGATTTACTCTCACATCTAAACTTGCTAACCATGTGCCAACATTTGAAGTAAGCTGACAGACGCGCTTCCGCACCGAGAAGGATACTAAACAGCTTTTCGTCCGTCTTTACGTTCTGAGTTCAAATTCTGCTGAGATCGACTTTACCTTTCATCCTTTCGGGGTTGATAAATTAAGTACCACTGAAACAACACTGAGGTAGATGTAATCGACTAGACCCCACTCTCTAAATTTCAGGCCTTGTGCCTTCAGTATTATTATTATTATTATTATTATTGTTGTTGTTGTTGTTGTTGTTGTTCTTCTTCTTCTTCTTCTTCTTCTTCTTCTTCTTCTTCTTCTTCTTCTTCTTCTTCTTGTTCTTCTTCTTCTTCTTCTTGTTCTTCTTCTTCTTCTTCTTCTTCTTCTTCTTCTTCTTCTTCTTCTTCTTCTTCTTCTTCTTCTTCTTCTTCTTCTTCTTCTTCTTATTCTTCTTCTTCTTCTTCTTCTTCTTCTTCTTCTTCTTCTTCTTCTTCTTCTTCTTATTATTATTATTATTATCATTATCCTTTTTTTAATCGGATATACATCACTTCACCCAGTGATTAGTACCACATTACAAATAATTTGTAAATAAAATCAAATTTAAAACAAAAACATTGACGTTAACGACATCTTAACGCATTCATATTATTCCGATGGCAACGTAGAACATTCTGACCAGACCAAAACAGATTGAATTATCTTTGCAAGTAAAAATGCAAGGAGATTAGTGCAATGTAAAAAAAAAACTCATACACTCACCCACAACCTACATACGTACACAAATGTATATATGTGTGTGTGTGCATGCGCGTACGCGCGTGTGTGATATAATATTTACAGAATATATGAGATATTTGAATGTTCTTACGTGAGCAAAATTCGCAGCTAATGCGTATACAAATGTATATGCATACATGATGTATATGCTATACATGCTTTCTCTTTCACAAT
>NC_068988.1:68622728-68625890 GCF_001194135.2 Octopus bimaculoides | reverse complement strand
AAAGCATTGTCTTCTGCTTCGTCTTGTCTAGACACGGCATTCACCCGTGAGGAGTTAAAACGACTCCTATTGAATTCACCGAGTTGTCTGTACATAAGTGTTTCAAAGGACGATCAGATTCCGCGAAAACAGTTCCCGTCTGTTTTTGTAAGCCACCGTACGCGACCGGTGACAGGTCGTCCTCGTGTTACCCCTTCTCACAGCTTAATACCCGCAGACGCGATCCAACGCCAGCAGGACGCCGCTGAATTCCGGACAACAGCCGCCTGGAATTCACCATTGCCACCTCTCCCCCAGTTAGCCGTGATGCGACCCTAGCACAACCAGTGTCTGATCTGTCCACCATGGATGGCCCTACCAGGGATTCGAAGTCCCCGATGACATAGCACTGACAAACACTCGTTTAATCTTTCCACAACGATAACGTCAAGGGTTGGACTTCGAGGAAGGATAAAATCGATTAAAAGAAGACAGTCAGGAATTTGGACTCTGACCTCCTAGAACTCTCACTGGCAACAACTACACAAATAAGCCCATAGATGGGAGTGTTGTTACCTGAATGGTGCAAAGGCGTCATCCACGTACAGTAGTAGGGGATACAAACATGTGGTGGGTACAGCGACGGGCTGTTACCACACACGCCTTCTTATGTCTCTACAATTATGTATTGTCGAGCATATATGAGAAAAATGCCATTATCAAAATGTGAGATTATATTAATTGTCTTTTAATTTTATAACAGTAATGATATTCAGGGTTCCAGTAATGCTATTCAGGACTCCAGGCAAATTTAGTTAGAAAGACTTGGTGGTCCAGGCGGTTGGTAGTATGGATAGCTCTCTAGGATTCTTGAGCGTTAGCAGTCATCGGTGTTCGGACTATTTAATGATTGTACTGAAGAGACAAATGACAGGTGTGGTAAAGAGCTGCGATGTGAGGGAAGAAGTAGAGAATATGGGAGAAATGCGCATATAGAACTTCAACCGACCTCAGAGGTTAACTGCTGGTTTAGTAACGTAAAACGATCACATTAATATATATACATACGCACACACACACACGTGTTTATACGTTCCCGATTCATTTACACCCAGAATCACACTGTGGGAGTGATCATGTACCAGTGGTATACACATTCCTATGTAAATTAAAGAAATTGAAGAGAGTAAGAACAACAGAAACAAATGGATAATTCAGAGGTACAGCTGGGCTATTCCATAAATGTGGAGATCAAATTTAATCAGCTGTTTGATAATGGTGAGGAAATTACCTGGGAAGTAATGAAAAACACCGTAGTACAAAATAAAAGATATGAATCAACAGGAAATGGATGACAAAGGAGACCTTTTCGATAATGAGTTAAAAACAGAAGATCAGTATCAGGAAATCCAAAGAGTATAGGAAGCTGGATAGACTGATTTAACGGAAATGTAGCGAGGCGAATGAGGCCTGGCTGAATGGATAGTGTGAAAAAATTGAAAAGCAATGTCCAGTCGGATACAATGTACATCTGAATATAAATGAGATCTTTGGCAGAAAGTCAGGATGCTCAAAAGCCGTGTGTATCAGAGCAAAAGGTGGTGCCATGCTGGATGAGGAGACTGAATACATTGACAGCATATATAAGAGATTTATTCTGTAATGCCAGAGCAACCTTGTCTAGTTTTCCTGTCTCCAATGCTGCTGGGGTAGACGGAATTGTCATTGAGATGATAAAATCATTAGAAGAATATGGAATTAGAAAAGTGATAGATTTAATTAAAAAGATCAATAATGATGGGAAATGTCAAGAAGATCTGAGTAAATCCATCTTTATTGCACTCCCAAATAAAACAAGAGTGTGGGACTATGAGCAATGTCGCAGATGAGTCTCATGTGTCATGTTATAAAGAACATTCTGAGAATTAGAATTGAACAGTTTGTTTTTTTAAATGGTGCTAGTACAAGGAATATTTTCTATTGAGAATGATAACGGAGCGGGTTGTGGAGATGCAAAACTACATTTTCATGTGTGTCATAAATTACATAGGAGCCTTTAACGAAGTAACATATGACATGTTATTTGAAGGATTGTAACTTAGATCTATCGAATCTTGCCGAGTCTGTACTGGAACCAATTAGCGTGCAAAAAGGTAGATGGAAAATGCAGTAAATATACTAGCATATGGAAAGCTTAGAAAAGGATGTGCTATGTCACCGGATTTCTTCAATTACTATAGAAAATTAATCGTAAGAGAACTGAAAAAGGAAAAAAAAGTCTTAGAGTAGCAGGCAGAAAGATTACAAACGCAAAATATGCAGATGAGATGCATAAGATATGCAGTCTTCCTTGCAGAATGAAAAAAGAACTTCAGAGACTTCAGAACTTCTGGTTGAAGCGGTCATAGAAAGTGAATGGAAGAGTCTAGTCATAAATTGCAAAGTAGAATGTATGGTGGTGAGAAAGAAGAGAAGCCTAAAGTGCATGCTGAAAATTAACAATCAAATCATTAAGCAGGTATCATCATTCAACCACTTTGGAAAGTTGATCACAGAAGACACAAAATGTGTGAAGAATATCAAAAGACGAATAGTGCTGGTAAAACCTGCATTCCCAAAAATGTATGAAATCTTGAGAAAATGTACTCTGATCATCAAAAGTAAGATCCATATATTGAACTGCTGTTTTTATCATGTGTTAATGTATGACTGTGAGTCATAATCTATGACATCAGAAATGGGAAGGTAATTAGAAAGCTGTGAAATGTGGTTCTTAAGAAAAATATTGAAGATAGTATGAACAAAGTGTTTAATGAAAAATGATGACCAGGGTAAATAGATAACTGCTTCGTGAGATAAGGGCTAAGCCACGGAGTTTTCTTGGTCATGTGATGCGGAAAGAGGGCTTGGAGAATTTAACGATAAGCGGAATGATTTAGGGGAAAGGGAGGAGTAGAGGAAGGAGAAGTGTGATTTGGATGTCAAACTTGATGAACCGGTTGATAGAAACAAGCATTAAAAATCAGGAAGTGGAACTGTTACAGAAAATACAGAACGAAGAATTGGGGCAGGACGTAATGGTCTATGTTCTACATTCTGGATCTGGCACCTAAAGAAAGTACCCATACATACATACATACATACATACATACATACATACATACATACATACATACATACATA
>NC_068988.1:68617942-68621840 GCF_001194135.2 Octopus bimaculoides | reverse complement strand
ATATACATGCCGTTATAACATTTTAAAATTAAATGGATTTCTTTTACTCTAAACAAAGATGTCCTTGCATCTGCAGGCATCACCTCAATTAAACCTATGATTTTGAAGAACCAATTGAGATGGTGTGACCATATTGTTCGAATGGCACATGAACGCATGCCGAAACAGCTGTTTTATGGTGAGCTTGCAGAGGGGAAACGCTATCGGCGTAAACTTAAAAAAAGGTTTAAGGACGGCATGAGGACTACTATGAAGTCACTGGGAGTAGTTCCAGAAGATATAGAAACCCTTGCTTCGGGTAAGTTAGATGGCGAACAAAAATGTGGAGTAGTGTGAAGGCATTTGAAGAGGCCAGGATAACGCAAGTAAGATTCAAATGAGATCTAAGGAAGAATGTAATGATCGAGAAGGTGAATGACAATGACCGTTTTGTGTGCACAGTTTGCGACAGACAATGCCTGCCTTTTACTGGCCATAAATCTCATCTGCGAACGTATGGAAAACAAACCTCCACCAACTATGCTGCCTAAATGCCTGTGCGCACCTTTGAATGCAGTGTATGTCAGAAGGTTTGGAAATCCAACGGAGGCCTCAAGAGACATTTTAAGATCTACAAAAAGCAGAAGTTATCTGCATTTCTTGGTGGTCCAAATCGGTGGTGCAATCTATGTGGGTGCCTTTCGAGAACATTGCCTAGTTTAAAAAAGCCGCATCAGATGCCATGATGGTGATAAGGTGCAGGCACAGGAGGTGGTCAAACTCTGCATAAGGAGTAGACAACCACCATGTATATATATATATATATGTATGTATATATATATGATTGCGTATTGCAGCTTGCATTCATAATCACCAGGTATTCAACTTTTATCTTTCTATTTCTCTTTCTCCGTCCCTCCTTCCCTCTATCTATCTATCTATCTATCTATCTATCTATCTATACATATCCATTTGTATTTATATATTAATATATATAGTTATCACCTCTCAGCGATACAAATACAAGTATTTATATGCACAAGTCCATACGGGACGGTTCTTTTATGGTAAATAACAGAGTAATCTGTATTCTAGCACATCCAGTTTTAGCGGGAGATCAATATTACCTTTCGGTATTAATACCACTTCTGAAGCTGTTAATTATATTTGCATGCGTGTGTGTGTGTATGTGTGTGTGTGTGTGAATATGATTTGCTCATAACCGAACAGACATAGGCAATAGATGTCAAAACCAAGTTGCTTGGCATGCAAGGATGTTTTGAAATAGTTGCGTGATATAAAATGAACTAATTTACATTTTGAGAAAGCAGAGGTAATTAGAAATTATACACGGTATATCATTCAATATATATGTGTGCGTATATATGTGCAAGATACATTCATACGTACATATATATACATATATATGTACACACACACACACACACAAATATATATATATATATATATATATATATATATATATATATATATATAGATATATAGATAGATAGATATATGTATGTATGTATATATGCATCAACTGACATATTCAACCATCTTTGTTATTGACAAAAACAGCAGAACTCCACATAGACAACTTCCATTCAACGCTTTCCTTATGCTACTCCCTATTTTTAACGTTATGTATTCTTTGAGTTCAATTTTAGAAGCAATTTGAAGGCTACAATGTTGCTGTATTTAAGTACGATTGGTTCATAGCTGAACTATCATTGAGAGGATGGAGTAAAACTGTGATAAAAAGCATTCCAGCCTATTTAAGTCAACATCAACCACTGTAGCATACATTGCTGTAAAAACGCAATCCCTTTGTTAACAAAGACACAGTTTTCACTTTGTCTCTAAGAAATCCGCCGCTTCGTAATTACTTGTTAAATGGGGCTAACTCTATGCGTAGCATCTTGGACAAGTATTTTCTATCAATTAACTAATACAGTATTTGACAATTTATAAGTCCCCAGATGTACATGTAATATATACGTATAGATACACACACACGCGCTTTCATACACACACATCTGTCTTGCTGTTTGTAATTATGTTTGTACCGAAATACGCCAACCTTTTTTATGCAATATTGTAATTTTATTCCATACTGTGCTGTTTGACAAACAGAAAATCTATAAACAATTCTCCGTAGTAAAAGTTTCTACTATGGATATGATCTACTTAACACTTGAATGCAATAGTCCAGTACAGCAGCAGTCTAATGAAACCTATAAATAACAAATGGAATAGAAAATACAATGGAATTCTATGTTAGTATTTCAAGTTGAGATATTTAAAATAACATTTAACCTCCCCGGATATTCAGCTTCCGGTAGGTTTCGAGAAAAGTAGTCAGTAGATTGATGTCAATGAAGATTTAACCAACGTTTCTATCATGAGATTTCATATTTTTCTCCATTGGTTCATAAATTATAAATGGCTAGTCTGGCTTCGTCTCCTCAAAATATCAGGAGATAATATGTGTTTTTGTGTCTGATTTTCCATTCAAAAATTAAAAATTGGAAACCACTCAGCAAACAGCATTAATTAATTCTCATAATTCAGAAACCTAAGATATACATATATATATATATATATATATATACATACATACAAATATATGTATGTGCGTGCGTGTGTATACATGTATGTGTCATATTTAGATGTATGTGTTTGTGTTTTAGGTTTCTGTGTGTGTTGTAACTCCAATTCAATGCTACGTATTGCCTAATAATACGATATTTCAATTAACAAATTTCTTTTTTGTATTCTGTTCGTTCTTCAGAAAACAGATTTTTTTTTCACTTTTCCTCCTGTTTGGTAGTAAGGAAAACACACATCTAAAACTAATCAATGAAACCAATAAAACTAAAGATAAAATAAATACCAAAGACGCTTTGTAACTTGGTGTGAAGGAGGAAGCTATTTTTATATAAGATTTCAGAGAAATATTTTAATAAAACTGAAGCAAAAGTAAAAAGTAAAAAAGAGCAACATATAGCTAGAGGTATAAGTATAATTATGTGACAAGAATACATAATAAAATGTACAGTTTCAAAATCGATAGTTTCTGACATATAACTAAGAAATGGTGGATCAAGGGAATTAATTCTGATTCTGAAATTTAGGAAGAGGTGTCAGTCAGATACAATTATTTCAAGAAGTGCAATATTTATGTAGTTACATCTTGTTGTGCTCAAAAATGCATGACTCACTATTATAATGATAGATGAATTCACAAATAGCTATATAGCTAGCTAGATATATAATATATTATCATCCTGTTAACCTCCACTTTTCCTTGCTACTATGATTTGGACGGAATTCATTGTGAGGCATGTTTTGTGGTCGCAAGACATTCTTCTCGTTAATCTTTACCTATTTTTAAGCAAGGGAACATTGCCACTGGGCAAGCCAAGCATATTTTTCATAGAAGATTGGAAAAGATTAACGTCACGAGTATGAAGGTCATTTGGACGTACAGTGTTGCATTTATGTGGCAAGAATGTGTCAGTCTCTATCTCCAGAGGTAAAAATATTTGCAACTAAATCTTTTTAACTGTCCCGAATTTTAAATAAGCTTGCTATCATTAAGTGCTCCTCCAACACATACATTTTAACCACTAATTTGTTGCACCATCCTGATCCTTAGAACATTCATACTTATCTCCTGTACTATTCTACTATGTAACATTAACTTCAAAAACCTGCAAACTTTCATTTTATCTCTAATTAACTACAACTAGGCACTGTCTCACACCAGCTTTAGTGCTTTCCTTCTTCTCACTCACCCATCTAACACGTCTATTTGTCCCTTATTTTCCGGCCTTTCCAATTCCTAGTCTGAACAATTCAGCATTCTGTTAACGTCCATTGTTGTTAGTTATTTTCGTGTTAATATGTGTATGGG
>NC_068988.1:68614010-68617932 GCF_001194135.2 Octopus bimaculoides | reverse complement strand
ACGTCCATTGTTGTTAGTTATTTTCGTGTTAATATGTGTATGGGAATGTCTATGCGTGTGTGTGTATATATGAGTGTTTACAAGTATTTGTGTGTGCGTGTATGTATCTGCTTGTCTGTAAATGCGTGTTTTACAGCAATGAAAATCTTCAACGTAAATGCTCACACAGACGTGTGTACAGATTTATACGTAAAAGAATATTTTGCGTTGGTGCGCTTGATTGTCTGTACGTTTTTTTTTTTTTTATATAAAACATTTCTGATCAAAACGTCAAACTAGATGTATCGTAAGAAGTCACTCTACTAGCAATCTTTAAGTTAAAGACGATAATTTCCGGTTTTGCACTTCCGTCGGCAATTATAAACGAAGTAGATGAAAGACTTGAAATTTAATTAAAGTAAGACGATGTAAACCGAGAAAGTGAGAAATAGAAAATATTCAATACATGATTTCGGTTTAGTTTTTGCTACATCTGATGGCCGTAACAGTGAGCAATTAATTTTCAAGATTGATTCAATGTCTTCAAAATAATCAGTCTAAGAATAATTCAAAGGAAGATAAAATGCCACAAATTAAGCACGTTATTTGTGTGGTCACTGGCAAAGAACGTAAAATGGTTAAATCTGCTAGCAGGAGATTTTGTTTAATCATCTATACAATGATGTATTTGTGTCTCAGCGTAATATAGATAAATTTTACTTTTATTTGAAATTCCTGTTCGAAAATTAGAAAAAATGTCACGTTCTTCAACAAATATAGTTTTACTTAGATGTTAGTAACTGAAGTAAAATCAACAATCTTGTAATTAAGTTTAAGAAAGAAGGTTTCGAAATTCAAGTTTCAGCTAAATAGCATAACTCGGATTAAATTAGGCTTAATTAAAAATTTCACTTTTAATCAATTAGCAGGCGAAGTGAAGTAACTATTATTTTTATGCTTTCTCAGATTATTGAGGTACAGTTGAGTTCTACTGGATTAGAATTAGAAGATAAGTGGGATTGAATTCAAACAGGCTGCAAAATCTGCCAGGAAGGAAAGACACAACGATTTTCTCTCCTCTTGTTTATTCATACAAGAAAATAATAGAAAATCAGATACACATACACTGTAACGAAAACAAAATCCAGCAGTTCAAATCAGGAATTACTTCCAAAAGTAATTAGCTATGATAATAGTAATAATCTCAATTTTGTTAGCAGCTACAAATGTTTCGGGACAAAAAGGGTTTTAACTATCTAGTAGCTTGTGTATAGAATAAATATAAGTGATAAGTGATGGTGATTTTGCTGGGCTTCGAAACTAATCGGAGAAAGAAAGAAAGAAAGTTATCCTGAGATCAGAAATTTTGTTAAGATGCTTGCAACAGTTCTAGACTTTACCAAAGACACTCAAGCGAGTGGTGGAGATATCAAATTTAAGCGATGGATTTCAAGTGCCCAGAATTGGGAACACTCAATCCAGTGCATCAGTACAGTTTTCGTCTATCAAGTTTTACTTAGAAGTCTAGGGCTGGCGTAAAGTTACGGTAGAAGTTCCTTGATGAAGGTAGTCATCGATGAGATCAAACGCTGAACCATGTAGTTACGAAGTGAATCTTTACTTAACACGACAGGGCATGTCTCCATATTGATATCAGCATATTTTTGTAACCTTGATTTATGTATGAGACGGTTTGATAGATTTGACAGATTTGACAGATTCCACATTGCAGTACAGTAACAGCAATAATGGTTTCATATTCGTCGGTAAACTATAAATTTGCATATAAACAAGGGACACAAAGTCTAAAAGAAGGGATAGGACAGTGAAAGTGCAGGTGTGTCAGTGTATGCGTAGGTATTGGTGCGTAGATGCAAGTGCCGCTGAGTAGTACAAGCGTGAGTGTATGTTTGAGAAGATTGCTTCGCAACTATGTGACTTGGTTTCAGTCCCACTGCAAGGTAACTTGGGCAAGTATCTTCTACTGTAGCACCGGACCACCTCAGAAACGCTTGACTACCGATGTTGGATTGTTTACATCTCAGAAATTTATCGTTTCGGCGAAAGAAACCAAAAGAATACGTAATAAGCATTAAAAAATAACTACGAGGGCTGGTTTGTCCTACTAAATACTTCGAGACGGTGCCCCAGCATGGCCTAAGCGCAATGAATGAAGCAAGTCAAAGAATGAAAGAAAAAAAAATAGAAGTAGACTTCTATTTACAGTTGATTTTAATTACAAAGATGTAAAATTTGAGACTGAGATAAAAGAAGAAATTTTTAAGACAAAGATATATAATAAGTAAATAGATATTTACCACAGTAAAAACAATGGAGCGGAAAGTGATGAGAGGAGAAAAATTATAACTAAAACATGCGAACGTACATTGAAGAAGCATACTTTTCTGTCGATTTCTCTCATATTTATAATTAATTTTGTATATAAATTAGAGATGAATATATAAATTAGGATTGAGAGAAACGAAGAAAGTTTAGGAAGAGGATGAAAAAATTAAGTAAGGATATAGGCCGCCAAGAACGAAGGAACAAAATTGAATGAGAAGAAAACGGGACAAATATTGAAAGCCATTTGTCACCTAGAGAGGGATGAAACCAGAATTATGAAAATCGACATATTGAAACCAAATGAATGAAAATGATTACTCTGTGAATCCTTAAAATGCAACCATTATGGCTATCAAACAGAATACAATAGGAACGTTCGCTTTTAAAACAAAAGGAAGAAGAATACTAAAAGAAAGGGGAATTCACTATGGATGCCTTGATAAAGATGAACTAGACAGCTTTTAAAAAATAAGGCAGAAACTGAGGTCCACGCGTCAGTTAATTTAAGAACTGCGGATCCAGCAAATGTTAAAGAAATGCATCAAAAGTAAATGGTGTTATATGCGAAAGCATTAAAATACCAACCCATTAATATTAGTGGGTGCTAATGTGGTTGTATAAATGCTGGGGAAAAAGAAATATCGGAAGATACTTTATTCTAAAAAATGGCAGTTGCTTATGCAAGTTAGTGACAATAGAGAAGATATAAGCTAAATCAGTGGAAGCACAGTAAATTAAGGGAAGAAAATAAGGTAGATTAGATGAAGTATATCATGTCAGGAATATAAGAATTTGGGCAGCGATAGGAAAAACTTATAAAGCAGAGATCCAAGGCAAAAGCTGCCAAAATCAGAAAAAACGAAGAAAAAGACCCATATAAGCAAAATTGCCTTTTTCAATAAACCAGAAGCGTCACTTTAATATTCTTAAAGGAAATGAGAGAACTGATAACATAAAACCGAATGTTGAAGAAAGCAAGTTTCGGGAGAAGAAATTTGACAAGAATGTCAAAGACAATAACAAGAGGAGGGGATAAAGTAAGTCGAAATTTTTAAGCACAAAAGACTATTACAGTTCTATATTTAAGAGATAAGGAATTATGTACATTATTTACATTATTTACATTTGACGGATATTTGTCCTCATCTTGTTACTGTTAACACAACATTTCGACTGATTTACTGTCCAGCCTTCATCAGGTGTCTTCGGGAAATTTCGAGCCTGGATTCTCATTACTAAGGTATTTTTTGATGGTATAATAATAATGATAATAATAATAATAATAATAATAATAATAATTCACAGACACGACAGAGCTGGGACCTATATACACTGGAAGCTATGCCAACACTATGGAATAACAACAGAAAAAAGATGGTATAAACACACGCCAGAAAAGGTCACAGAAAACGAGAAAGCAACCATACTCTGGGATATGCCAATACACACAGATAGAGAAATTAAGGCAAATAGACCAGATATAGTTGTCAAAGATCATGAAGAAAAAAAATGCTTTCTAATTGATGTATCAATACCAGCAGATGACAACGTTTCTCTAAAAGAAATGGAAACACTTTTAAAATACAAAGACCTGGAA
>NC_068988.1:68612182-68613618 GCF_001194135.2 Octopus bimaculoides | reverse complement strand
TACATACACACATTCACACATACATAAACACAAATATACACACACACACAAGGCACACAGAGCTGCACTCAGTGGTGAAGTGAAAGCACGTTTTAAAAATAAAACTACTGAATAATAATAATAACATCGAAAAATATCTTAGGAATGAGAACCCAGGTTCGAAATTTCCCCAAGACACCTGGTGAAGGCTGGAGGGTATATCAGCCGAAACGTCGTGTTAACAACAAACATAATGAGAACAGATATCCATGAAATGCAAATAATGTAAATAATGTAAAGTACTATTACCGTCACAAAAACAAACGTTCGAAAGTAAATGGAAAAAGTGGGAAAGAGAAAAACTGTTGGATAAGAACCTGACAACGGATTTACGAGTCTCCCTGAAACCACTGAAATGTCACTAAAAGTCAATAACCATATTGTAAGGGATGTGTGCCAATGTAGTTAAGAAAAGCAAGAGACAGTCTAATACTGAAAGATAAATTGAAAGGAAAGCCTACTTAAAATCTCCGATCAATTACATGTCTACCAATTATGTAGAAATTCCTAACAAGGATAATTATGAATGCCTAATGAACAGAGATCCTATCAAAAAGAGAGGAACAGCAGAATAAGATAGTCTTCAAGAACTGCAGAAAGAGATCGACAAATTAATGCATCAAACATATTGATCATATAGTTTCTCATTCATATTTCATGTTGTGCCTAGAATTATTCAAGAGCTGATAACATATTAGGTGTCTTTTATAAAATTCAGTTCGACATCAGTGAGTAGAGTATGGGAAAGTCTATTAACGTTAGTACTGCTGATGCTGCTACTGTTGTTGTTGTGTTCCCCTTATTAATAATAAAGAACGGAGAAAAAGTGAAGACGAAGAGAATAACAACAGACAATATTCACAGTAACAACAAAAACACTCTACGTTAATATCAAATTCCAGATGACTCACATGTCTTCATCCGCATGTCCCTTCCCTTCGCTGAAGAACTTAACAGAAAAACCCTATTCATAAAAATTCAATTAAATCCTTATATTTTCCAAAGTGAGTTTTTTACAGACAACTAATAGCTCGGTGCTGATTACAGTTGGTTCCACTCTTTTGTGGAATCTATCAAATAAATCGAAATCATAAAATTGGTGATCACAAAACGATTATGGAATTTGAACTAAGTTTTGCATACGTAGGTAGTATCTTTGTTATTATTGTGCTGTTGGTTTCATAACTGGTATTAAATGTTAAACATGTACAGTATTATTGAATTTATAGTTTGTTTTGTGCAATACTGGAATTCCATTTTGTTCAATGAAAGATGTATATTATCGCCTCTAAAATAGAAAGTAATTGATTGAGGTCTTCTTCTTCTTCTTCTTCTTCTTCTTCTTCTTCTTCTTCTTCTTCTTCTTCTTCTTCTTCTTCTTCTTCTTCTTCTTCTTC
>NC_068988.1:68607678-68612001 GCF_001194135.2 Octopus bimaculoides | reverse complement strand
AATCAATTAACACACTTGGGTAAAAAAAAAAAAAGAAAGCTACAAAAAATCCATGAAATCTGATGACAATTTGGCTCCGGAAAAACATTTAATATTCATAAAATATAATTTCTTACGATGCACACCATGGGATGAGAAGATATCTGAGGTTTCTTAGCAGAAATATTATTTGACAACTTCGTAATACAACTTAGTAAGTACTGGAGATATGAAATTCAATTCCTGCTTGTCGTTTGATATTTTTAATAGCTTGAGAAATTTTTCATTTCTCCACAGAAAAGATATTGATTTTTCTCAAATACTCTCTGTTTTCCCTCTTATATTTCACTGTCCTGATCGTAGAAGCCTGTAATGAAAGATGTTTTAACTGTGACCCATCTTCCTTTGTCCAAGGATATTTTATCTTGAACTACATTATCTGACACGTCCTTCATATTTTTATGGTGATAGGATGTATTTTGTAAGAGATGTGGCTGTTATTTCTTGCAGGTATTTGTTGGTTAGTTAGTGCGAAGAACAGCGTCAATAACTCATTTCTGGACAATCAAATCTCGTGGAAGAAAAAAATAATATTATCACCAACCTATGGGCGTGAAAGTCTTACAAGACAGTGGATACTGTTAAAGACAACCAAGAGCCAGCTGGTGACTTTAAACAGAGCGACGTGCTAAGTCTGCCATCAGAAAACAAGAAAGGTCCTTCCGATATGCTTCAACAAAGTTGCCGTCAACTAAATTAAATGTACGATGCATTGGTTGATCTAAGGCTATGTTAAAAGATCATCGCTCAAAAACCACGCAGTGGGATTGAATCCAAACCACTTAATTGTAAAGTAAGTTTCTTTATCATTTGGTCATGCTACATAAAGAAAAAAATCTATTTAATTGAATGTATCTTGCGCATATATCTATTTTCTTATATGTTCTTGAATGTATAAAATATTGTACATTCACATAGAACCCATTCGTTAACTTCCACCTACTGTAATAGATTAAAACTGCAGTATAAACAGAATTAGGCTTGTAAGTGGTTTCTTCTTGCCAAAGTCGATAAATTGAACTTCCCGGTATTGATTTTCATTGAAGTATATTTAACGATTTTTTTCAAGCACAATAAGTGGCATGCCGTGATAAGATGCTCGTTTTAATGTTTCGGCGAGATGGAAACTTCATTTTGTTGGTCTAAAGGTGTAAATCTAAGACAAAATGAAGGGGAAGAAATCATAGTTTGATGAGCCGTTTGGAAAATTGTTTAGTGCAGAATGTAATATTTTTATCTTTTTATAGCCCCAAGTCATCTCTGATCAAAAAAACACCTATTAAGGGAATCATTCCTGTCGTGAACATGCTTTCATTCATATAAAATGTTCCTGAGACTTCCGTTTCTTATGTGCTTTAAGTGGGAAGGTTTGGAATTTTGAGAAATCTTACTCTTAGTTTTAGTAGTAAAGCTGTTCCAACTGTTCCAGAGAAGTTAGAATGTAGTGTTAATAACATTTAATCTAAAACATTATCTGAATATGCAGGTAGCTTATTTCAAAGATTTGGTGTGGGTGTTGATTAGATAACGTGATCAGTATCTCCAAAACGACAGCGTATAATTAGAGGAGGATGATTCGCCCTCTATTTCTAACTAACCGAAAGTATTTTGCAAAATACATTTTACATAAGCAGAAGGCCATAAACTTTGTAGAAACCTTATAATCGATTAAATCGGACTCAGCATTTGACTGGTACTTTGTTTCATCAATTTCGGGAGTATTAAACGCAAAAGTAACTTCAGAAGACTATAGATATTAATTAAAAACGCAAAATTCCGACAGAAATAACAGAAGTCATATGAGCTACATCGAAGATCTGACGATTCTGTTAATCCACGGCCCTACAACAAAATAGAGAGAAGAAAAGTTTATAATATATATTAACAGTAATAATAGTAATAAAAAGTTGTTGAAAATGGCGTAAAACGTTGATTATGAGGTGTTTGTCACGACAATGTTGGTTGATGTCGACATCAGCTGAGGAATACGGAGACAAAATATATGCCGAATTCAGTAATCTGTCAGATCTAGATATCAGAGGACGCTATTGACGATACCCTTTATCTAATTTTTAAGAAATAAGACCAGTGTCTTTTCAGCATTTTCTGTCTTTATTTGCAATGATTCTACGTAAAATTTCTAGTTCAATGACATGTTCTTGTTACGTTAAAATCACAACCTATATCGTTTCCCAATGATTTAAAAATCTTACACACGCTAAATTGAATTAATATCTCTGTCAACCGCTTTGCTCGCAGAAATTGAATAATTACCTTTATTCTTTGCTTCCTTACAGCACATGTTTGGAATGGCAAATGTTATTCTTGAGTATTTAATACACCCTTTCTACTCTGTCTTTCACTGAATCAACGGCTTGAAATACTTAATAGTTAAGTACTCACACGTTTTTCTCACTCGCTGTTTTATATAACAGGTAAAAACCTCTTTTCACCACAAGAAAACGTGATGAACATACAAGACTAATGAAAGCACAAATTAAAGTTTATGAGTAAACGAAGTAACCTTTATATTAATTTGATATTTTTCTAGAAATTGTTTTAAAATATTCCTCTTTAATTTTGAGAGGAACAAATGAAGAGAAATAGAATTTAGGAACACACGGCGGGATTCCACAGAGCTGTCATTCAGATAATGCTTAGAAAACATTAAAATTGGAAAAATGAAACTAACTTAATGCATGTGATCTTCGGGGTAAATTATTTTTAAATGAAAAGAATCAAGTTTTCTTAGCTGTAAAGGTGACTAGTTATCAATAAATGCGAATGAAATTCACAATATACATATCACAGAAATCAGTGTATAATCCATAACCTGACTGGCTATTTTTATTGAATTAATTCATCTGAAATCTTAATGTGTGGAGTTATTGTAATACTTGTAAAGTTTTAAAATGCAGAATATTTCAGATGTTGATTTCACTTCTTTTATGAATACAAAATATCTCTAAATATATTGCATCTTTAATTATAGATATATTAGAATGTAGAACACCAACTTTAAAACCAGCCTAGCTAAGACTTTCAGTATGCAGTAAAGAACCTACGCTCATGGCAGTTTACGTTCGTATATATTACAACCGTTTTTAGTTATATTAAAATTATATTATGGGAGGATGAGGAGTTGCCAATTAAAAGAATACCGCCAAATTAACGGTGCTCAGAGGGAGGACGATATTTGAACACATTGTTAAAAACGAAACTAATCATACCTCTGTGCGTCAAAGAGAGGAACAAATCACCTGCTACTCCATTGTTATATTCAGAGTTTAGTAATTAATCCCTAGGCTAATTATTATAATACTCAGCTTTGTTTTTTGACAAAAATATGCATAACGAAGTACACATAGTAATGTAACTATATTCCTGGCATATTTTAAGTTAAAAAGTATCCTTTTAATTATATATAAACGCCGGGTTTCTAAAATATTTGGGTAAAACAGATTTCCTACCGTTATTTCAAATGTTCATAACTCCGGAGGAATCTATGGAAACATTGGAGTAGCAAATGTTAAATTTATGCAGCTCCTGTCGATATATGATGCTGCTGTTTTATGTTCCTTCAATTGTATGAACAATTTACTCTCTTCGATACGTATTTTCTATTTTCTATCTTTCACCTATAGCTATATGTATCTTCTCATTTACTGCTTCTTTTAATATACTGGCAGAAATGACGTCTATAGAATTTATTTGATGCTTGTTGAGTTTTACCAGTTTGTATCTTTACTGATACACACATAATTTACTAAACTTTATCTCTCTGCAACGCTTTTCTTTAACAGATCAACATAAGACAAATGAAAATAGTAACGATAAACTACTACAACATTGTTTCTCTTAGACTCGCTCGTTTTCTTATAATTGCTGCTTCATAAGAACCACTATAATTTATTGAACTGTCTTTTATTTATTTTATAGGATTGTACTTGAAAAAGAGTTAGAAGCGCTGGGAATATGATTTCTTGAAACAAGATGGAGTTGATTAAAACACGAAAATTAAATACAACTCTAACATTATCACTTGCAGCTACATTCATTAAGATACATAAAACGGTTAAAAGTGCATTAAGTACTATAAGCCTGTATTTGTTGAAAACCTTAATATATGTCCACACACGTACGCACACAAACATACTCACACACGCATTACGGGTATACTGCCGTGGCCGCTACAAACACGCATTTCATAAACATACGTACATACGCAAACACACACACACACGCATGAATATATATATATATATATATATATATATATATATA
>NC_068988.1:68604195-68607453 GCF_001194135.2 Octopus bimaculoides | reverse complement strand
CCTCGTGCAATTTACTCTTGCGGTAGACTTGTTTTATTTTTAAATATTTGAGTTGTCTTTTACAATTTCTTGAAGTACTTGCTGGAAGCTATTAACAATTGAATATATTCTTTTTATTGGAAACAACTTTAATACATAAAAATATTTTTCAGAAGCGTCGTTAAAACGATAGGGGCGATGTATCACCATCATGATATCGAACACAACAGCTTTATTTTAAATGGCCCAAAGTATTTTCCTTTTGTTTTGCGAATCAATGGAAACTTGTTCAAAGATGATAGCTCACATGTGCGATCAAAACTATTTTATTATTTTAATTAACATTACCATTTGATTGTATTGAATGAAACAAAAAGAATAAGACGAAATTTACAGGAGAAAATTATGTATTTGCTAGTGTGTCTACCTTGCAACACTTTTCTGCTCACTGTTACAAGCGCCCCTTTAATTAATAATGAATAACGTGGATAAAGTACAGTATAGATACGGAATTAACACGTGCAGATTGCAATAGACAAAGCGTATGAGGTAAGCATACATGCATGAATGTGTATGTATGCATGTATGTATGTATTTATGTATGTATGTATGTATGTATGTATGTATGTATCTATCTATCTATCTATCTATCTATCTATCTATCTATCTAGAAAGCTTGCTAGCTATGTAACTATGTATTTTCAAATTATCTCTTCAGACGTTTTGTAGATTTCACAGCCAGCAAAGAAATTTACGACGTTTCGTAAACGAATACGTCTATGCAAACGATACGATCGAATTAGAAAAAAATAGGTAATGAATGTATATGCATATTTCACAAGTTATTGCTCTTTCATTAAGATTTTTCTCCCTCCTGCAATTTACACTTGCGGTAAATTTGTAATGTAACTATATTCATAGTGTTCCTAAATTATATTTCTTTTCATTTATTCCTCTCAAAATTAAAGAGGAACAAATGGGATCATCGCTAGGATGCTTAAAATATCGGAGGTGTGAGTTATGTTCTTGTAACCCGCATTGTAAATCAGGTAGTTCACGAAGGAGTTATACCCAATAACTGGTGTAGTAGCACCATAATCAAATGCTGCAAGGGGAAAGGTTATGCTTTAGATAGAAATAACTACAGGGGTATCAAATTATTGGATCAGGTGATGAAGGTTACAGAGAGGGTCATAACCCAACTAATTAGGGAGGGAGTTAGGCTAGATGAGATGCAGTTTGGTTTTGTACCAGGCAGAAGTACCACTGATGCTATATTTCTGGTAAGGCAACTGCAGGAGATATACCTAGTCAAAGATAAACGTCTGTAGTTGGCTTTTGCTGACTTGGAGAAAGCCCTTGACAGGGTCTCCCGATCCCTTATCTGGTGGTCAATGTGGAAACTAGGGATAGTCGAGCGGTTGATAAGAGCTGTACAAGTCCTGTACAGGGATACTGGCAGTAAGGTGAGCGTTGGCAACGAGCATAGTGAAGAATTCCAAGTAGAAGTAGTGGTTCACTAAGGATCAGTCCTCAGCCCCCTCTTATTCACTACAACCCTCCAGGCGATAACAGAGGAATTCAAGACAGGCTGCCCCTGGAAGCTCCTCTATTCTGATGACCTTGGTTTAATAGCCAAGTCAATGCCAGAACTGGAGACGAAGTTTAAGGTGTGGAAGCAAGGTCTACAATCGATGAGCTTTAGGGTTAACCTAGCAAAAACTAGAGTCTTAGTATGTAGGAAGGCAGTCAAATCACAATCCCCTTCAGGTAGATGGCCCTGCTCGATCTGTAGAAAAGGTGTGTATAGAAACTCCATGCGATGTTTCCGGTGAAAGCTATGGACACATAAAAGGTGCGGCAATATCAAAGGAAGGTTAACCGGGAAAATAGTTTTTGTGTGGCAGATTCACAGGAGCAATAAACATTGAAGATGTACAGAAAACAAATTCCATCACATGACAGGGGCCGAAACTAGAAGTAGTTAATAGCTTCTGCTACCTAGGTGACCATGTCTGTAGTGGGGTTGGTTGCTCTGAGAGTGTAGCGACTAGAATAAGAATAGCCTGGGCAAAGTTCAGTGAACTCCTACCTCTGCTGGTGACTAAGGACCTCTCGCTCAGGGTGAAAGGTAGACTGTATGATGCATGTGTGCGAACTGCCATGCTACACGGCAGTGAAACATGGGCCATGAATGCTGAGGACAGGCGTAGGCTTGAAAGAAATGAAGCGAATATGATCCGCTGGAAGTGTAATGTCAGTGTGCATGCACGACAGAATTTAAGTGCCCTGAGAGAAAAGTTGGGCATAAGAAACATCAAATGTGGTGTACAAAAGAGGCGACTGTGCTGGTATTGTGATGTGTTACGTATGAATGAAGGCAGTTTACCACTCCCTAACTGTTAAAGGAACCTGTGGTAGAGGTAGAACCAGGAAGACATGGGATGAGGTTGTGAAACATAACCTTCGAAAATTGGACCTCACAAAGGTAGTGATAGGAGACCAGGACCTTTGCAGATATGCTGAAATCGCAGCCACGCATGTCCGGCCCTGTTAAGAATACCCCTGATGCGTCGGGCGATATGATATGCTTGAGAAAACCTGTTGAATCAAGTAAAACCAATAACGTAGCTGTGGCCAGTTCCTCCTGACTGGCTGCCGTGCCAGTGGAACGTAAAATGCATCATCTGAACGTGGTCGATGCCAAGTCTGCGTACCTGGCTCCCGTGCCGGTGACACGTAAATAGCACCATCTGAACGTGAACGATGCCAGTAACTCCTGACTGGCCCCCGTGCCGGTGGAACGTAAAAAGCACTATCCGAACTATCCGAACGTGACCGATGCCAGGCAGGCCCGCCTGTCTGGATCCCGTTCCCGTGGCATGTAATAAGCACCCAGTACACCGTCTGGGTGATTGGTGTTAGGAAGGGCATCCAGCTGTAGAAACACTGCCAGATCAGATTGGAGCCTGGTGCAGCAGCTGACTCTCTAGACCTCAGTCAAACCGTCCAACCCATGGCAGCATGGAAAACGGATGTTAAACGATGATGATGATATATATATATATAGTATTGATAATAATCAGGAGAATGCAGATTTTCCACATTTATAATGTTATTAAACAGTCATTTATAGCATTCTTTTGTGGACCTAGACGCGTTTCAACTATCACATCACAGAAGATCGAAGAACTTGGTTGGGAAAAAATTCCTCATCCACCTTTTTCTCTCGACCTTCCTCTTTTTAGACGACCATTTGTTTCGTAGTTTACAGAATCA
>NC_068988.1:68600951-68603862 GCF_001194135.2 Octopus bimaculoides | reverse complement strand
ATGATTAAATTTCAATTAAATATAACATTTGATCACGTGTCTTCTTTATTCAAAATTCGGACAGAACTTACAGGTTGACCTGATACATCGACTGCACACTGTTAGATGTGCATTTTGGTATTAGTGACGGTAAGGATCGTCGGGGTCCATTATTTACTGCCGGTTAAGCTGTATATATATATATATATATATATATATATATGTGTGTGTGCGTGTGTGTGTGTGTGTGTGTGTGTGTGTGTGTGTTTGTGTGTGTGCGCGCGTGCATGTGTGTGTCTGTACACAAACGCACACGCACGCACGCACGCACACACATATGTACATCTTTGGAGATAGAAGTAGAATGACACATACAGAATCAGAGACAATGAAAGAAAGAAAAGAAGAAGAGAAGTGAGAAGAAAGAATATATATATTGTATACATTGGAGCTATTGCATAACATATGACGGTATAGATCAGGAAGATATACTACAAACTATTTTCCCGAAATCTTATGACACTGCCTACCCAGCTTTCTCCTCATTGCATCTAATAATCATTGTATATGATTAGCTGATTGTTTTATTATTCTGTAAGATCACTACATAAAAGATCTATCAGGCATTAAGAATAAAGTGGAATTTTTATTTTAAAATTCATATTATATGGACCCATTAACATTACATTAACAAGCTCCAATAAGCTGACAAAAAGAACAGTCAATTTCTCCGCAAATCACATTTTCCTACTTTAGAAATGGCAATTACACACTGGACAATGTAGCATACAGATGCACTCTGTGTCTATAAATATGGTTAGTACACAGTTGATCATGTCTGTTGGATCAGAGATGACCTGAGGTTAAACACCACTGCCAACAACAACAAGAATAATAAGAACAGCCACAGCTACAACTGCAGCAAAGACTTATGTAACTAATGATGTATTTAGAGGAGAATATTTCTTTCATTATCTCCTCTAATTGTGAAGCAGACCAGTAACTTCATACTTTCAGTTCACTAATTCTGTCTTAGAGAATTTACACCATTACCGGAATCATGTCATCTGTTAGAAGCTCTGTATCATATCGTCCATAAAGCTATATGGTCATTAATCATTCAGTCCAATTTCATCGGATTTCTATGCTAACATTGGTTTAAGGGAGTTATTAAGACATCATCATGATACAGAGGCGCAAGAGTGGCTGTATGGCTAGGAGCTTGCTTCCAAACCACATGATTCAGAGTGCAGTCCCACTGCATGGCAACTTGGACGAGTTCCTCAGGCCAAGTTTCGTTAGTGAATTTGGTTGACAGAATGGGTCATCCACGAATAATGCGATTTTTTCAATTGCCTGAACAAAAATCGGATAGGGATGAGATAAAGTACTTGCATCAACTTGCTGTAAAAGGCGGTAGTAGTTATACCATATCCTTATTCTTAGTGCAAGCTTTGAAGAATGTAGATCGATTTTAACAGTTATTTTTTCAAAGATATAATGGAAGTGACAAAGGAGTATATTCAGCATATTTTGCTTAATGAGTTCAATAAAGGTAACAACGAAACGGAAAGTGCGAAGAGTATTAATGCAGTATATGGGGATCGGACAATAAGTGAAAGTCACTGTCAACGGTGCTTCCAGAAATTCCGAACCGGAAACTACAGCTTAGAAGATGAGCCTCATCCTGGAAGATCTGTAGAACTCGACGAGGACGTCCTGCCAACCCTGGTGGAATAAAATCTCATGGTAATTGTTGAGGAACTAGCGGAGAAGCTTAGATTTGGTCATTCAACCATTCATCGACACCTGCGTGTCATCGGAAAAAGTCAGCAAATTGGGTCAATGGGTTCCTCACAAACTTTCCAACTCTAATCGTACGCAGGGAGTGGATGTTTTCTCTTCTTTGCAGTCATGTCTCACGAATGAACCTTTTTTTGGACCGAATAGTGACTGGCGACGAGAAATGGGTGCTCTAAAAAATGTCAAGCGCGAAGACAGTGGGAAGGGAAAGGAGAAACACCTGCACCCCAGGCTATAAAAGGTCTTCACCCACGTAAGAATGACAAAAGGTCTTCACCCACGTAAGAGGATATGAAAGGTTTAGTCCACTTTGAACTTTTAAACCCAAACCAGACGATAGCAAAAGAGATCTACTGTGAGCAGCTTGGTTGGCTTTAGTCACGCTAGAAGAAAAACGACCATCTTTGGTTTCAAGACGAAGGGTGTTCTTTTATAGAATAATGCTCGGTTGCGTACAGCGAGGATGACATTCCAAAGGCTGGGGCAGTTTGAATCTGAAACGATGCCCCACGCACCGTATTTGCCGGACACAGGCCCATTTGATTATCATTTATTCCGGAGTCTTCAAAATCCTTTGAACTGAAAAATATGAATTTTTTAGACGAGTTCAGAAAAGTGATGGAGGAGTATTTTTTGTCACAGACAAGTGTAATTTGGAAGAGGGACCTTGCAAGTCTACCAGATAGATGGATGAGCATTGTAGGAAATGAAGGAAAGTATATTTTAGATTAAAAAAGAACTTTGGTAATCTTAATTTTGTATATATTTGTATACATGTATATATGTGTGTGTGTCCCTGTGTTTGTTCCCCCACTATCACATGACAACCAATGTTGATGTGCTTACGACCCGAGACTTACTGGTTAGGCAAAGACAGCGATAGAATAAGTACTAGGCTTACAAATAATAAGCGATGGCGTCGATTTCTTCGAGTAAAGGCGGTGATCCAGCATGAGCGCAGTCAAATGACTGAAGTGAGAGAAAGAATAAAAGAGAATATATATATATATATATATATATATATATATAATCATATCAGGGGAGCTAGGGCGAAAAAGACCTATCTCCAGCATGCTTGAAGTGCCAATACCTTCAAAACATGCAAAAAACTCCAGTTAAATATGTACAC
>NC_068988.1:68599137-68600321 GCF_001194135.2 Octopus bimaculoides | reverse complement strand
TGTACCATCCATTTTTATTTTATTTTATTTTATATTATATATTGTATATTATATTATATATTGTATATTCCATATTCTATATCCCACATTGGTTTTTGCAGGAATATAAATAAAACATAAAAAAACAGACAGTGTTGGAACTCTTTTAAACAAAATAATATATTCCTCTATACACAATCATACAAAACCCCTTTTTTTGTATTTATTTTTACTCGCATATATATATATATATATATATATATATATATATACAGCGTTTTGTTTTTTGATTTTGTCACCAACGCAGTACAGTAGGGTCAATTGGACACCGTCTGTGAGAGAAACGACACCATGACGCAATTCACTCTGGCAGAAACTTAGAAACGACATGCTGTACTGCTTGAAATTCGCGCTAGAAGCTCCAATACGAACATTTCAGAGTGTTTGGATGTCAATATGAGGACAGTACTTGTAACGAGAGTGATAAAAATCAAACAACCAATCAGCATCATGGTGTTTCGAGTTATCGATAGTAATGGCGACGTTATGCCTCCATTAATCTTCCCACACGGCCTCATACTCAACACGGAATCTTACATAATGTGCTTGGAGGAAAGACCGCTACTCTGAGTCAAGAGGGTGGCTGCTGGAATACCGTATATCTCGTTACAAGACTCTACACTATGCCACACAAGCAGGAGAACCCAGTCATGACTGTTAGGCAATTTCTGCGTTCACAACATCTTCAACATCTGGCCACCTAACTCCCCAGACTGCAACCCTCTTGACTATTATGTGTGGTGCGGAGTTGAACGAGAGACTATCAAAACTCTTTGTAACACCAAAGATGAACTGAAGGCAAAGAATATGGCAGCATTCACCAACTTAAAGAAGGACGCAGTCTAGAAGAGTTGCAGGAGATTCCGAATTTATCTAGCTGTGTTAGAGGCCAATGGCGATTATATTAGCTAAATTTACTCCTTAGATTTTCAAGATATTTTAAAGTAATATTGGTATATATATCTGTTAAAATGAGATGCCCGTGTTATTTTCACTTCTGCGTTATTTAAACCACAATTTAATCACTGCACCCTGTATGTATGTATATGTATATACTACTACTACTACTACTACTACTACTACTACTACTACTACTACTACCACTACTACTACTACTACTACTACTACTACTAATAATAATAATA
>NC_068988.1:68598117-68599127 GCF_001194135.2 Octopus bimaculoides | reverse complement strand
AATAAGCGCTCTTCATCTTAGGGCGTGCTTCTACACAACGATCTATCCACACACACACACACACACACACACACACACAAACACATATGTATGTATACATATGTGCGCTTGTATGCATTTGTGCGTGTGTTTTGTGTCTGTCTTTGTCCCCTACCCCGCTTGACAACCGTAGTGACGTGATTACGTCCCCGTAACTTAGAGGTACGGTAGACGGGCCCGATAGAAGTAAGCACCAGGCTAAAAATAATTAAGTACTGTGATCAATACATTCGACTAAAATTCTTGAAGGTGGGCCCCAGCTTGTCTGCAGTCTAATGTCTGAAAGAAGTAAAAGATAAATGGTAAATATACATCTCTAGACGCTAATTTTAAACGGTTTTCCTGTAATAATCTAACTTATACAGCTGGCCTAATGAAAATAATTGAGAATTATACCGTTAGATAATCTTCAACATCGATTCTAATGCTTTCGAAAAGACTTTGTTTCACTTCTCCGCACTTCTTACATAACGCAAGAGATTAAAACATGTAACATTCAAGCTTTGTCATGAGAGACATGATTTACACTTGCCCACGCAACAATATATTTATAGCATTGTAATTTCACGAATTTTAATGCTGTGGTTTATACTTACACGTTGAAGATTTTCTTGTTGGTCAGCTACAGAGCAGATCCTATCTAGAAAACCTATGCTCAAAAATGTGACACCACTATACCATTCATTCTTATTCCAAGTATCAAGAAACACATACATACTATATATTCTGTATATATGAGCTTACTGTATGGTTAGGATGTGAGTGCCGAAGTAACGAGAAACGACATGCGTCTGGAAGGTGTGAATGACCTCCTCTTACCATTAAGCTATTCTGGAACTATTCCCGGTCATTCGTGAGTACAGTCACAACACTAGACTGACTGACACTGCAAAGCAAAAATTGTATATCATATATATATATATATACATGTGTGTGTGTGTGTGTGTGTGTGTGTGTGTGTGTGTGTGTGT
>NC_068988.1:68596872-68597836 GCF_001194135.2 Octopus bimaculoides | reverse complement strand
TATATATATATATATATATGTATATATATTATGTACATACAAGTACGTATATATGCATATACTCACATGTTATTTGTATTATTTCATGATCGAACGCACGCGTCATCTTTGCAAGTAAGTTTTAACTTATATTTTTGACGTGACTCGATCTATCTTTGTATCTTTCTCCCCCTCTCGTTCTTCCTTCTGTTGTTCTTCGCCTCTCCCCTTCACTACTATATCTCTCTCTATTCCTCCCTGTCACTCGTTGCTCACCTACATTCTACTTCCTCCCCTATTTTTCTCTATCTACCACTCTTTCTCCTTACCCCTCGCTGGTCACATGTGTCCGGCTACTGATTCCTGTCTTATCTTGGCACTGCCAAGCTCACACGAACTTTTTTCTTCTCTCTTCCTTTCAGTTCGTCACATTACAGCGTTCAGTATACATATATATTTTTTTCACACCTGGTCCCACTAGCCCTTCTGGTTTATTTGCAGTTTCGTTTTACTGTCGGGTTTTCTGTTCGCCACTATATTCCCCCGCATTACAATTTTAATTTGTTTCCGCGGGAAGAGCCATTCTAACAATGCACCCTGCCCTAACTCTTGGAAACGATTAGTTTTAGAATGGTAGCAGCTGATAAAGGAAATGTTCTCTATGTGTCCTGTGTGGTTTCTGTGCTCTGTTTATGTTCTGTCTTTCATTTTGTCCACGTTTTATTGTGACGTCCTGTACCCAGATATGCATCTATATATATATATGTAGACGTAGGTAATGTGCATATACTCACATATTATTTGTATTATATATATATATATATATATATATATTTGACAGGAAGGACAACAAAAGAGAGAAAGAGACCTCGATATTATGCAAATAGAGAAATTTATCAGTAAATATTTGTGACACTTATTCAGTAGCCATGGCATCCGAAACTCGGAGTTTTATCATGGCTACTGAATAAGTGTCACATATTTT